>NW_006921664.1:11804887-11824027 GCF_000298275.1 Orycteropus afer afer | reverse complement strand
AAAAAACTACTTCAAGAAACCATAAGATATCTACATAAATGGAAGAACATCCCATGCTCATGGATAGGAAGACTGAACATTGTGAAAATGTCAATTCTACTAAAAGCAACCTATACATTCAATGCAATCCCAATCCAGATCCAATCCACATTTTTTAAGGATATGGAAAAATGAATTACTAACTTTCTATAGAAAGGAAAGAGACCTCAAGTAAGCAAAACACTATTGAAGAAGAAGAACAAAGTAGGAGGTCTCACACTCCCAAATCTCAAAACCTACTACACAGCCACAGTAGTCAAAACACCCTGGCTTTGGTTTAATGACAGATACATAGACCAACGTAATAGAATTAAGAACCCAGAAAGAGATCTATCAACCTATGGTCAGCTGATCTTTGACAAAGGGTCAAAATCCATTAAATGGGGAAGAGAATGTTTGCTTAATAAATGACTGGCAACTCTGGATATGCATTTGCAGAAAAATGAAACAAGATCTATACCTCACACCATACACAAAAACTAATTCCTGATGGATCAAAGACCTAAATGTGAAGCCTAAAACTATAAAGTTCCTCAAGCAAAAACTAGGGGCAAATTTAGGGGCTCTAATACATGGCACAGGAGCTGTGGTAGCATAGTGCCTAAGGCACTTGACTGCTAACCGGAAACACTGGCGGTTCAAACCCACCAGCCATTCCTCGGAAGGAAGGTTCGGCAATCTACTTCTGTAGTGATACCACCTTGGAAACCCCTGGAGGGGTCACTATAAGTCGGATCTGACTCCATGGCATATAACAGCAACAAGAGCAATATATGGCATAAATAGACTATCAAGCATAACCCAAAATGCACAAACAGCAGAAGAGAAACTAGATGAATGGAACCTTCTAAAACTTAAATTTTTATGTGCTTCCAAAAAGTTCTCCAAAAGAGTCAAAAGAGAACCTATAGATTGGGAAAAAATATTCAGCACTGACATAACTGACAAAGGACTTATCTCTAGAATTTACAGAAAACTCCAACAACAAAAAGACAAATAATCCAATTAAAAAAGGGCAGAAGACATGAATAGACACTTCACCAAGGATGATATTCAGGCGGCCAACAAACATATGAAGAAATGCTCATGATCATTAGCCATTGTTGTTGTTGTTGTTGTTTGCTGTCGAGTCGGCCCCGACTCATAGCGACCCCTCCTTGGGTTTCCGAGGCAGTATCACTACGGAAGTAGGATTGCCCAACCTTCCTTCCGAGGAGTGGTTGGTGGGTTTGAACCGCCAGCCGTCTGGTTAGCAGGCAAGTGTCTTAGCCACTATGCTACCAGAGCTCCCTCATTAGCCATTAGAGAGATGCAAATCAAAACAACAATGAGATACCGTCTTGCCCCAGCACCAGTAGCAAAGTTCAACAAGACAGAAAATAACAAATGCTGACAAGGACACAGAGAGATTGGGACTCTCATACACTGCTGGTGGGACTGTAAAATGGTACAACCACTGTGGAAAGCAGTATGGTGATTCCTTAAAAAGCTGGAATTAGAAATACCATTTGACCCAGCCATTCCATTACTAGGTATATATCCTAAAGAAATGAGCGCCATGATGAGAACAGACATATGCACACCCATGTTAATTGCAGCACTATTTACAACATCCAAAAGATGGAAACAACCTTGTCCATTAGCTGAAGAATGGATAACCAAACTATGGTACATATACACAGTGGAATAATATGCAACCTTAAAGACTAATGTGGAATCAGCAAAACACTGCATAATGTGGAAGAACTTGGAGGACATTATGCTTAGTGAAATAAGTCAGTCACAGAAGGACAAACATTGTATTAATCTTTTATTGTAAAAAGTCAAAGAAAGTTTTATAAATGCAAGGAAATTTTCTTTGTTGGTTACCAGGGATGGGAAGGGAGGAGAGGGAACACTGTTAGATAGGTAGAGACAAGTATTGATTTGGGTGAAGAGAAGGGCAATGTACCAAATGTGAGTGATCAACATAGTGGCATTGAGGAAGAGGAAGACAGAGAGGTACATGAAAGGTACAGACAACAAAGATGAACCCTTTTGCACATACAGTACTGCATTGTCACTGAAGGCAAACATGGATATATGGGTGGATAGATGGATGGACAGGCTGAACTATTAGGTATGTCTGTGATGCAGGGAGTGTGCCCCAGTCTATGTATAGAGTTGGCAGCAATGTTTCTACAAATGTATTTGTATGTTCTGTAAGAATTCCCAGGTATATAGTAGAGCTAACAAGGTTGTAGTCACTTCTTGGGGACAGCCAGCAACCCAGAGGGAGAGAGTGGTTGGACCTGTGGGCTCAGGACCATAGTCACAGGGGACATCAAGCTCAATTGGCATACCATACTACACAAAACATTGTTATACATCCTACTTTGGTGAGTAGCAACTGGGGTCTTAAAAGCTTGCAAACAGCCGTCTTGATGCAATGATGGGTCTCTCCTCATTCAGACCAAAGCAGCATGAGGAAAACTGAAGATTCATGGAAAAAATTAGTCCAAGCAAGCAGTACACCATGCAATCCTCAGCCTAGGCAACTATGAGACCAGAAAAACTAGATAGTGCCCGGCTACCACTGTCAACCATTCAGAGGGGGATCTCTGTAGGAGACCCTGGATACAGTGGGAGAACAATGTGGAACAAAACTCAAAATCACTTGGAAAAAGAAAAAGCAGACCAGGTTGCTGGTCTGATAGAGCCTGGTGGAACCACTGAGACTATGGCCCCTAGCTGCCCTTCAGGTCTGGAACTGAAACCACACCTGTGGCTTCCAGCCAAACAAAAGACAGGCATATGAGATGAACATTTATACTAAGCAGATACACTCCTTGGAGATAATAATCATGGGAGAATAGAAGGGTTGTGTGTGCACAAGGAGATAGCTCAGGGGGCAGGAGAGCATGGAGGAAAGGACACAGGGAAGAGGTAACTATGTGGAGGAAGTGGGAGGGGAGCTGTTCCATTGTGGTAAATTGTAGTCAATGTCATGAGACAAAGTGTTTGTGAGCTGCTATATGGAAAGTGAATTTGCTCTGTAACCTTTCACCCAAATCACAATTGAAAAAAAAAAAAAAAATCACCTATATGAGACCAAATGTTCAGCAGCTACTTTAAAACAAAGATGAGAGTGTAAGGAGGTAGGGAAACTAGATTAATGGAAATGGAGCAACTTGAACAGAAATAATGAGAATGTTCATACAATATGAAGAATGTAACCAATGTCACTGAACAACATCTGTAGAAATTGTTGAATGGAAACTTACATTACTCTGTGAACCTTCACCAAAAACACATTAAAAAAAAAAAAAAAAAAAGTAGTGAACCCATCAAATTAATGAGAAAAATTTCATCCACTTTAGGTATAAATATTGGACATACCACAGAGGGCTTTGTATTTCTGATTAAACAGTTAGAATGACAGATGATTCACTGGAAAACATGTAACTGCATGTAAATTCTGTATGTTTCTATAGGGTATGTGTGATGACAAAATCATACTTACCTTGCACTTCCCCAAAAAAGCATGTATTAGCTAGAACTAGCTGTACGCTTACATTACTAAAACTCTTTACTCTTTTAATAACACACAATATTTAATACACAAGGCAAGATCAAATATAATAAAAATTAAACCCACAAGTCACAAAGGAAATTGAAGTGTATTTTAAAGCAGAATGCTTCATGTTCTCAGAGGTATCCAAGCAGCAAATTTAGAAATACTTATGAGTTCTACTCGATATTAGTGCTAATTAATATGTGCTTACAATGATGCCCTTTCATCCAAGTACCTCAAAGAGCTTTTAAAGCATTAATTTGTTATTTCTTATGTTTCTGAGGGCAGGCCAGTAGAAAGTTATTATTATCTCTATTTTACAGCCAGAAAATCTAGGGCATACAGAGGTTGTAAGTTTGCTAGGGTCATACAGTGAGATTAAGTATCATAAAAGAGACTGCAAGTTAATTCTTCTCATTTCTAGTTCAGTTTTTATTCATGACATGGTCATTTAACACGCTTAAATATACTTCTAAGAAAAGTTAAAGAATTTTTTAAATAATCTAACAATAGAAGAATTCCTCATTTTTCTATCAAAAACTGTTGCTATATAGGAATATAAAGTAAGAACTAGTAATTAGTCTGGTTTGCTGCTGTAACTATTATTTATAGGCTTTTTACTATTTGTGGCTTTCTGATGCTTCTGTTCAAAAAGAACCATTCTATTTTGCACTTCTTTATGCTAGGTAAGAATATCTGTGAACAACTAAGAAGCTGCTGAGACAGGCAGACTAATGAATTTGAAGTTGTCTTTCACTATATTTCCATTGCTCATTCTTCTTGAAGTCATCCTCTTTCTAGTCCTTGGTCCATGGCTACTTGTCTGTTGTCAATAATGAAATAAACATATTTCTATTACTAAAGTATCAACATAAATAATGATACTTCATTTTATGAGTTTACCATGCTATACCAGGAGGTCTGGTAGCATAGTGCCTAAGGCACTTGACTGCTAACCAGAAGGCTAGCAGTTCAAACCCACCAGCCACTCCTCAGAAGGAAGGTTGGGCAATCCACTTCCCTAGTGATGTTGTTGTTGTTGTTATGTGCCCTCAAGTCAGCCCCGACTCCTAGCGACCCCTCCTTGGGTTTCCTAGGCGGTATCACTACGGAAGTAGATTGCCCAACCTTCCTCCCGAGGAGTAGCTAGGGGGTTTGAACCACCAGCCTTCTGGTTAGCAGTCAAGTGCCTTAGGCACTATGCTACCAGAGCTCCTCAGGGATACTGCCTCAGAAACCCAAGGAGGGTTCACTATGAGTTGGGTCCAACTCGATGGCACAGAACAACATAACAACACGCTATACCAGTCACCAACGTCATATTCAGTTTCTAGTAAGATGACCTTTGCGATCTTTAGAAAATTATTAAGTATTTGATTATTGGCCTAAAAATGGGCACATATCATGACACTGTAATTTTTACAAGTATTTTATTGTTTTCAAGAAAGATTTACACAGCAGTTTAGGTTACTATTCATCAATTTCTACACAAGTTGTTCAGTGACATTGGTTACATTCTTTGCAATGTGTGAATATTTTCATTATTTCCATTTTGGTTATTCTGTTTCCATTAATCTAGTTTCTCTGCCTCCTTACATTCTCATTTTTATTTTAAAGTAATTTTTGTTGCCCGTTTGGCCTCATTCAGGTGATTTTTTAAAGGAGCATAATTCTTTGGGTGATATTTTTTGAGCCAGTATGTTATTTAGCTACAAGGTGATCTCAGGGGTTAGTTTCAGTTCAAGGTTTAAAACTATCTCAAGGCAACAGTCTCAAGCAGTCCTTCGGTCTCAACCAATCCAGTTGGTATGTTTTTTTTTTTTTTTTCCCCCCCAGAATTTGAGTTTCTGTTCCACCTTTTTCTCCCATTCTATCAAGATCCATCTATGGTGGCCCTTGTTAGAACAGTTGGTAGTGGTAGCTGGGCATCATCTAGTTCGTCTGGTGAAACCTTTTTTAACATTAATATTTCAGAAATTTTCTCAAGTCAAAGTAGAGAGAAAAAAACTGGTTTTAAAGTGCGTTCAAGGATGTGAGATTCATGATCTGCTTTGATGTGGTAGGTCAAGTCGGTGGTATTTCTAACTCCAGCTTAGATCTTCCCTAAAACTCCAAGCCCATACAGCAACCACCATAGCATAGAATCATTGATACTTTAAAGCCATAACCTCTAAAACTAAGCTAATTTTCCTGCTCTTTGCCCCTCCATCTAACCCGTCCTCCAACAGAATAGCTTAAATTGTGTATCTGTTCAGCAGCAGTCCTCTATTTGAATCCTTCAAGGGTTATTTCAGGATGGCATAGAAGTTCATTCAAAATTTGGCTCCTGTCTGCTTCTCTTTTTCAGCAACTCAGGCTTAAACTCTAAATCCTGTAATTATTACTCAGACCTCTTGGCACTCATTATTTCTTGTCCCTGTACCTGTGTACATACTGCATGTTCTATGGAATTCGGATTTGCCACCCTGTTCCTTATTTTGGGGCCTGAAAAATTTCACTTTATCTTTCAAACTCTAAGCCAGTTAGTAAACTCATCTATTTGTTCTTCCATATACCTTGCTATCTGTACTTTCAATAATTATTTGCTTTCACGTCTGTCTGCCCATTTAACTGGGCTTTCCTTGAGAGTAAGGACTGAGCCCTGCTCAGTACACAGTTGGTACTCATAACTTTTTTGGGGGAGGGGAGAGACAAGACAATGTTACGAGATTAAAATGAGTAAATCTTAACACGTTATATAAACGATCTATTTTGAATAAGGTGTATTTAAATAAAGCAACCAATTTAGTGAACTACTTCTAACCAGTTCCCAGTTCAGAGTGCTGTGGACATGCAGGAAGATCTGAGCGGCACACCAAGTTTCACACTAGCAGTTCGTTGGGGGGGCGGAGGCCCACAGCCTCTCAGAAAGAGCTCCCTGATTCCCTGAGAAGGCGAGTTCTCCAAAGGTCCAGCAGTTAAGCTTGAGACCCAGAGCAGACAAAGTGACTCGCCAGCCAAGGCAGGCGACTGAACCACCTCTGAGGGTTCGGACCGCAACAAGCCACGTCGCTGGCTCCACTCTGGAAAACCCTGACCACAGTGCGGGGGCGGCCTCCACCCTACGACGCCCCAGGAGAAGGAGCTGCCCCACTAAAAGCAAGATGGCGGCCTCACTCTCCCCTCCTCCCCCCAAAAACCCCTCCTGGTCCCCAGGAGAGATAAGGACGTCGCGGCGCCGACGCCGAGATCCGGGAACCTCTGCGAGCCCGCAGCCACGCCCGGTTCCCCGGGAGCTGACTTCACCTCGCGGGCGCAGGGAGCCAGGGTGGGGCGGCCAAAAAGCAGCGCAGACAGCTCTTGGGACGCACGGGGCGGGTACCAAATAGCCCACACCCTCCCGACCATTGTTCTTCGGCTAGTACGCCCTTCTCTCCGCCCGCGGGCAGGAAGTCGCTACCCGGCCGGCCCCGCCCCGCTCCCTAGCGCCCCGGAAGTGATCTGCGGCGGCTGCTGCAGAGCAGCCAGGAGGAGGGTGGATCTCCCGAGAGTGGAGCGGCCGGAGTCCTCTTCCTCCTCCTCCTCCTCCTCCTCCTCCTCCTCCGGCCGCCCAGGTTCCCCCGCCTCCCGTCTAACTCTTGCTGCTCCTTGGCGGAATATCTTCCTGAGGACAAGGGCTGGGCACCCTCCGGCCGGAGTCAGCGCAGCCGCGGCGTCTGGAGTCCGTAGGGCGGTGGACCGGCTCGCGGTGCAGGTGAGAGATGCCTGTCCCGGCAGCCCAGGGAGGGGCTTGAGCCGCCCGAGAGGCTGCGGGGGTGTGTCCGGGCGGCGGCCGGCCGAGGCCCAGGTGCAGGGTCCAGCTGCCGAGATTGCACATCCCGCGTTCCGCTTGGAAGACGAGCTGCGGGACTAGCCCGGGCTGGAATCCCTGGCGCTGCGTTCGCGGCTGTGCGGGAGACTGCGCCCCCGAGGGTGGGCGGCTGCGGCGAGGTCCCCCACGAGTTGGCTTCGCTAGGAGGTCACCCCACATTTCTGGGCCGTCCCCGCCACGCCGAGGTCCCCGGGCGGTGCCCGTGACCTGGGGGATCCATCGCCGCAGTCCTTGCGCCTTCCTCTGTCCCCACTCCTCCCTCCCTTTCTTTCCGTTTCTTGTTTTACTAAAGCAGTTGCTTTTTAAGCATCTCCTCCAGTGTTTTGTGCCAGTTAAAGGAATGGTTTTTTAAAACTGAAGTCATTAGGCACTGAACTGAAGAGCTGAGGCTGGGCTCTTGCACAGGTTTAGCCCATATTCGGGTAATCTAACCGATAAAACGAGGAAATAGAGTGTGGGTATTTCCGTCTGTGGAGGTTTTGTCTCCCTTCGTTCCTAAAGGATTTCCAGATGTGGAAGATGTGATTCGTATGCTTTAGCCAGGGTATATCTGTAAGTAGGCAGGAATGACGGCGCAGAGGTGGCAGCGCCCTTTTAAGGTTTGGGGAGAATCAGGGAGTTAACTGGCCTTTGCTCGGAAACCTGAATGCCCAGACTTGTGAGAGCGCATCCAGGTGTCATTGATACAGTGTGAGAACTCCAGTGCCACGCCCTATTCGTAAAGCTGAGAAGCACCTAATTTTCAGATTGTGTTTAGTGTAGGGGTAAAAACTTTCCTAGATAAATGCTGTTACTTTTCTATGATTCGAAGGCTTTCTAATTTTTTAGCTTCCTTATCTCTAAAAATTGAGTTTGTATGTTACACTTTAAATCATCCTTTGAAGAGAATTTCGTTAATGTCTAAGAACAAATTTGATGTTCTTTTAATAAAACGTGTCATAAATGAATTCTTTTGCTAAAAGCCAGTTAACAGTTGAATCATGTTCCAAAAATTGGATGAATTTCATTTGTAAACTCTCAGTAGAAGCTTTTCCTTTTGCCTTATGCTTATTAATGTATTTAAATATATTTTATCAGCTTGTATTTTTCTGACTCATTAATACAATGTTGTTATAAAATAACTCTTGTGACTCTTAAAACATTATTTTTGGACCTTGAATTTCTTCCAGGCAGAAGCCATACCTTACTGTATTTCCCTGTGGAACATACAAGCTACTCACCATTTCTTCATGGAATGAATGTGTAGGTGATCTCACTGTCGCCTTCCAAGAGTCATTTATTTTTGTTAAGTTAGGGCTTTTCTTCTACATACAGACTTTGCTTTTTCTTGTTCTTCAGAAAGGTCAAAGGAACAATACAAGAAAACTTTGCCTTCCAAAACTATCTGTTCTTCTTTGAAAGATTAAAATTATACTTGAGGGATTATGAGTGGACATTATAATAATTTGTATCCCAGTGTTAAATGTTTACAACTTGAGCATGCTTGTGCAGGGTTTTTGGGAAAGAGAGTCCCTGATGATAGGCAGTAAGTTTATATTTGGAGTTTGTAACTGTACCCTGTTCTAACCAAAAAGAAGAAATTGAGAGTTGCTAGTGGTTGGAAAGGAGCTCTGGTAGCATAGTGGCTAAAGCACTTGACTGCTAACCAGAAGGCTGGCGGTTCAAACCCACCAGCCACTCCTCGGAAGGAAGGTTGGGCAATCCTACTTCTGTAGTGATACTGCCTCGGAAACCCAAGGAGGGGTCGCTATGAGTCGGGGCCGACTCGATGGCATATAACAACAACAACAACAGTGGTTGGAAAACACCACGCATCACAGGATTGCTTAGAGTGTCTGTTTCTTCTCAGGGATACATGAAATCTTCTGACACTCTGGTATGACCTTGGCATAGATAATGAATAGCTACATTAACATTTGTTTTCAGAGATCCAGGTGCTTTTCCTTAGTATATCTGCTTAGTGTGCAGTCATCTGTATCACTTGTTTTGAAGCAGTTTTTCATTATAATACTTTATTCTCATGGTTGATTATAGGAAATAATTTTGTCTATCATTTGCGAGGGAAGATTTTTGTCTGTAGAGGGTTGGGTTTTTAAAAGTGCTGATGTTGTCTTTCCTCCAACTATCTGATTGTGGTCCTGCATGGGTTTTCCAAGTTCAGATTCTGTGAAATGTAAATAAACCAGTATCACTTCTTATAAATGTATGTATCAGTGTAATATATACTTGTAATCCCAACTCAGGGTAAAGATAATGACTTTTAAAATACTGGCATAAGAGGCTGTGAATGAATGCTAATGAGGAAAAAGATTATGACTTTGAAGAAATAGGGAAGCAATTGATGGTTGTTCTATAATTCTTAGACACTAAGGAGACACTTTAATTCTTTTATCTCAGCAATATTACCACTATGCAGAGGTCATATTTCCCTTTAATTCATCAACTCTCCTAGGAGTAACAATTCTCATGTATTGATTGCTACCAAGCACCATGCCAAGAGCTTTACTGATATGATTTCTAATTTCCCTAATACCTTTACAAGGTGGATAGTTTTTCCATACTTTACAAAGGCCAGGTGACATTTCTTGCCAGAGGCTATACAGCTAGTGCACAGTAGAGCCTGGATTTTCAAGTATGAGCATGGATATTGCACTTAATCCTGAAATACTGAGGAAAAGGTAATTCTGATTGAGCCAAGCTTCAGGAAAGCCAAGATACTGATCTCAGCAGCACCCTTTGCCTTGAGTGGGGCTTGAGGCTACCCGTGATGCTGGACAGGTAGCTTTGGGCAGCAGTCTCTCTTGTGTTTATCTGCATTGCTCTTCTAGATTAAGCATTACCACTTTTTATGGGCGCCATGATGAAAACAAGGTTGGGAAGCTTTGCAGATCAGGGCATTGTTCACATAGGTTTCCTGTAAAGTACTAGGAACATAGCTCTGGTGTTTGATTAGAAATACTGATTTTCATTTCTCAGTACCTAAATGGCCTCTCCTTTTTAGAGGAGTACCATAAGCCTTTCCTGAAACCATGTTGTTCTTAGTCCCGTCCATGTCATCCCCCCTTCTCCCCAAGCTGGAGATGGAGAGGGTAGTGGTTAGAAGTAATAGTGGAAGTGGCAGAGGTATATTTGCTCTCTATTTTTACCATTTGAGATCATAAATCATTTTCTCTTTGGGTTTAGTATGCATTTTAAAGGTGACAGAACTCTTGTATGTCTAATTGTTATTCAGTATTAGTAGAATTCTCTTTACTTTTTCCAAACCAGTGTGATTTTTTTGTGTGTACTTTTAAATGGGCTTAATTTGAAGGGTGTGGGAATAAAATGTTTATTTTTGCCAAGTTATTTTTACTGGAGCTGTGTCAATAGATTGTGTTCATCTCTTGGTTTTAAGTAAAAACCAGTTCATTCTTTAAAGCCCATTAATATTCTTCATGTTTTTCTTATCTCTAAAATAGCTACATTTTTGCATTACTATATCATTACATTCAAAAAGATTTGATTTCAGTATAGGAAAAAAAAAAGAAACTAAAGCTCTGGATTTTCTTAAAAACTTTTATTGTGATTTGAGTGAAAGATTGCAGAGCAAATTCATTTTCCATTCAGGAGTTCATATACATTTTGTTTCATGACATTAACTGCAGTTCCCGCAATGTAACAGTTCTCTTTCTACTTACTCCCTATTATTTATCTCTTTCCTGTATCCTTTCCTATGCATTCCTGCCCCTGAGCTATCTCCCGGTGCAAATACTGCCCTTCTGTTCTCCCATGATTGATCTTTTTAAGGAATGTATCTACTTGATGTAAATGTTCACCCCACATGCCTGTCTGTTGTTTGGTTGGAAGCCATGGAAGTGAGTTCAGTTCCAGACCTGAAGGGTAACCAGGGGCCGTAGTCTCAGGGTTCTGGCCAAATTCTATCAGACTGGTCTTTTTCATGATTTTGAGTTTAGTCCCACATTGTTCTCTCACTCTATCCAGGATTTCCTGCACTGATTCCTTTCCAAGTGGTCGGCAGTGGTAATCTGGCACCATCTAGTTCTTCTGGTTTCATGGTCATATGGGCTAAGATTTGCATGGTCTACTAGTCCCTGGACTAATTGTTGCCATGCATCTTTGGTTGTCTTTATTCCTTGCTCTGGATGAGGAGACCCATTGTTACATCTAGATGTTTGCAGTAAGCTCTGTGAATTTTTGAAGTATTAGTAAATTTTATAAGAGAATTACATCTTTAATTTAATTATACCTGAAGCAAAAGATTTATTCCCTTCAAATGATGAAACTAGTCTGTAAAACCCCCAAATAGCAAGCTTCCATAAAGTATTATACTATTCTCAAAGGCCTTGGCAGACAAAGTCTTATATTTGATTCAGCAGACAAACTGTTAATACATACTTTCCTTGAAGTCTGAGATCCAGTTTCATTGCAGTACTTACTTATTGAAATCAACTATCAGGGTGTAAAAATGACTTGGTGGTCCTCTAACTTAAGGGGGAGAGAGGGGAATCAAGACAGTATTAGCCCAAAGTTGATTCTTAGTATATGGAAGTAAGATACATCTCCTCTCTCCAACCTTATAGACCAGTTTTGGTAAAAAGCTATCCCTCCCACAGCACTGTCTACCTCTCTGCTGGATTTGGTAATTTGTTGCAGTGGCCAAACAGAACTCATGGGCACTCCAATATGGGGTTTATTGGGGAGGGAAATAGGTTACAAGTGGAAATCAGGAATGACTCAGGATGCATTTCTTCTACCAGGACAGCCTCTTCACAGCCTTGACTGCAGACAGACTCCTTCTGGCCATGGACCTCTCAACCCCACAGCCCCTCAATGACCTGGCCTCTGCCGTTTTAGACAGGTATTACAAAGCCTTTCAGCATGGCTAAAAAATTCCCAGGGGCATTCCACTCCGGGGGTTAGCCTTAGCCTATAGTGCTCAGCTCTCTCACTCCAAAGATCAGCGAGCCTAATTCCCTCAACATGTGCTCAAGTGCTTGAAGGCACCCCACTCTGTCAGGAAGTCTCCTTCCTGCCCATGAGCACTCAGCTCTTTTGCTCCATTGCATAGCCACTGTAGCTGCCTTGCTCCATGGGCCAGGAAGCCTACCACCATGTCTCACACCAGTCTTCTGCTTCTGTTGTTGCTGTTTCTGTCACTGTTTTGCTGCGTCTTGTGCCATCTCCTGTGCTAGAGCTCTGTCTTTTGGGTCTAGGAGGTTCTCAGCACAGGGACTCTGGGTCCAAAAGACATACTCTGCTTCCATCTTGTCTTCTTGGTGGTGGTAAGGTCCTCTCTCTGCTCTGGGATTGGCTCTCTTTTAAGCCTGGTGGATGGCAAAACTAATCAACCTTACTAGGGTTCCATAGATCTTAGTTTGCATGATTTCCAGTCCCCTTGGTGGGCCACAAATACCTTATTTGCATAGTCCCACACATTCATTTGGTGGGAGTTGCAGGACCATGGTGGAAAGGGTCATATAAAAGTGGTACATTGGATTGCACGGGGTTTAACAATTTCATGTTGAACATAAGGCACATCATTGTGAAGTGACTCTACTTTCAGATATTTTGTAATGGTAAAAACCAGCAGTTTCAACATGTACAATTCAGTAACATTGATTACATTCTTAGAGTTATGGGACCATTCTAACCCTCCATTTGTGAGTTGTTCCCCCCTCATTAACATAAATTCATGCCCCCTAAATTTAGTTATCTAATCTTTTGAATTGCTGTTGTTGATTTGCTCACCTATAGATAAATTTTAAAGACCATAATGCTTAAGATAGACCTTTTTTACTAGTTAGAACTAAACTATTGTTTGGTTTTAAGATGACTTCAGGGGATATTTTTGATTTAAATGTTATAAGATTTCTCAGAGCAGTAGTTTTGGGGGTTCATCCAATTTGAAATTCTGTTCTGCATTTTCTCCTTTTAATCAAAGATTCTTCTATAGAATCTTTGAGTAAAATGTTCAGTAATGATAACCTGGTACCATGCATTTCTTCTGGTCTTATGGCAAAGTTGTTGTTCATGGAGGCAGTTAGCCACACATTCTGTTTCCTCCTCCTATTCCTGATTCAGCTACTTCCTTTGTTGCTCCAGGCGAACTCCATTGTTATTTATTGTACCTTGGATGGCTGTTTGCCAGCTTTTAAGACCCTAGGTATTACATACCAAACTAGGGAATAGAACAGAAGCACTAAAGACGTTATTAGGCCAATTAACTGCGATGTCTCAAGAAATTATGACCCTAAACCTGCACACCAAATCCTCTGAGGTGGTTAGTTGTACCTAAACAGCCTAGGTAGCTACTCTCCCCCCACCCCCGCCTTTTGCCCTTTTCCCTTTCCCTTCTCTTCTCCCCCCTCTCCCCCCTCCCCTTTTTTCTTTCTTTCTTGTTATTGTTATATCTATCATACAACTGTACCAGTTCAACTTTTTATGGCTGTACAGCAAATACAATAAAGTGCTGTGCAACCCTACCCTTAATGCAACTGTCCCATCACTGTTAGCCTCCCTTTCCCCCTCCTTCCCACCTCTGGTAACCAATAGTAAACTTAGGTCTCCATACATTTGCTTTTGCTTGAGTATATATGTAAGTGAGGTCATGCAATATTTGTCCTTTTATGATTGGCTTGTTTTGCTCAGCATAATGTGTTTGCTTCAGCCATATTATAGCATATATCCAGACTTCCTTTCTCCTACTGGTTGAATAGTATTTCATTGTATTCACATAGCACATTTTGTTTATTTATCTATTGATAGGAATTTAGGTTGTTTCCACCTCTTGGCTTTTGTGAATTGTGCTGTAATAAACTGGTGTGCAAGTCTCTGCTTTTAAAAATTCAGACTTTTTATTCAGATGTAGAAAACTTTCAAATCTACTCCTTACCTAACTCTCTAGCTTCATCTGTCTTCTTCCATGATAGTCAGTTTCTAGAATGCCAATTTTTTCTCTCTTCCATATTTCCTCTTCTGGAATTCTAGCCACCAGTTCTTTCCCCAGTCTAATGTACTCCTACTGATTCTTCAGAACTAGGCTTAAGTCATAGCTCTGCAATAATTCTATCTTGATGAGATTCTTTGTCCTAACACCTTCTCAAAGAACAAAAAAATCTTCTAAGATTGGATTAATTGTTCCTCTTTTGTGCTGCTGTAACATGTATCACACTACTTCGTGCAATATTTACAATTTGGGTGTGCCTTCATACCCTATTATAAATTTGGTTGACTGCAGTAATCTCATAACTACCTATACAGACATGCACACCCACAACAAAATTCTCACTTCTGAAAGTTTCACAGGTCTTTATTAGAGGATTTTATCAGAGGTTCCCAAACTTTCTCAGTTAATGGTAAGCTTCGTACATCAGTGATTTTTTTTTTCCACAGTATCATAGGAAACACCTCAAAACTTCATTTATTAAGTAGTTTGCTCCAAATAGTTCAATAAATATTTATGTCCTAACAGCTTAATCTATGGAGTCCTGGGTGTCCTAAACAATAAGCCTTGACTACTCACCAAAAGGTTGGCAGTTTGAACCCATTCACAAGTGCCTTGGGAGACAGGCTTGGTGATCTACTCCCTAAAGGTCACACCCTTGAAAACGCTATGGAGCGGTTCTACTTGGCACACATGGGGTCACCATATGTTAGAATTGATTGAATGACAACTAACAGCAGCTTAGTCTAGGACCCTAGGTGATGCAAAATGGTTTCTATGCAACTACTAACTGAAAAGTTGGCAGTTCAAACTCCCATCTAGCAGCACTATAGAAGAAAGGCCTGACCTTCTGCTGTAAAGATTATGGCAAAGAAAACCCTATGGAGCAGTTGTACTCTATACCATACAGGGTTCACCGTGAGTCAAAATTGACTGAACAGCAACAGGTTTGGTTTGTTTTTTTCTGACAACTTAGCCATTTGAAAATACATATACAGAGATTAAAAAAAGAAAGCCACTTTCATTCTTAACCACATAACATTCATTGTTCTTAGACATTTAAATAGTTTCTAATATTTTATGCCAAAAGGGCAAGGAGGCCACATCTCCTGACCTCCTCTAACCCCACAAGAGGAAGACAGAATCACCATCAGTAACCCTAGGCCTATTACTGCAAGGCCAGACATGCTGCCTCCCTCCAGCCCTTTCACCAATGGTTCCTCCCCAAAGCACCCACCACCTCTCTCATGGGTTCAATAATTCGCTGCAGTGGCCACACAGAACTCACAGATTACAGGGCTTATTAGGGAAGCACCAGGCTACAATTGAAGTTCAGGAAAAATGCTCAGTCTCTCTCCCAGCCCACAGTCTCTCTCCCAACAGTGAGTGTCCCTCGGTGTCTCACTCAGCAATGTGTGTCTCTTGTGTCTCTTTCCCAGCAGCGTGTGTCTCTTTCAGCAGCATGTCTTCCTCAACCAGCACTCAGAGAGAGACCTCTTCTGCCTCTAGGAGGCCTCCTGTTGAGACTGGCAGAGTGGCCAAACCAAGCAATCATAACATTAGAATTGTAAGCACCTGAGAGAGAGCAGGAACCTCCCAGAACATTGCTTTGTGTTGCGCCAACAGAAATACCCCAAGTGCATAACTTTTACAATCAGGAGCTCCTCAGTTGCTCGCAGCAAATTCCACCAGTTTACAAAGACTTATGGCTAGAAAAGCCACACTAAGTAATTTACTACACCGCGTCTTACAATTACAAATAATGCTTGTTGTTATGTGCCGTCAAGTTGGCCCCGACTCATAGAGACCTCTCCTTGGGTTTCCGAGGCAGTATCACTACGGAAGTAGGTTAATAATAATGTATAATAATAATAATAGACAAATAACGCTAGAATGAAAAAATTCATGCATATTTATCTTGATATTTTTGAAAGTATGTCTTTAGAGTAAATTCATATAGATTTGTTTGCTATTGTCAAATTTGTCTCCATAAGGTACCATTTTGTATTCCCACCAGCAATGTGCCTTTTTCCCTGAAGCCTCACCAGCAGAGTATTTGTCAAGTTTTTGAACTTTTGCCAATCGAAGGAGTTTAATTTGTATTTCTCTTATTAAAAATGAACTGTGCCTTTTTATATGTTTAACAACAATTTTTAAGGAGCTCTGGTGGCATAGTGCCTAAGGTATTTGACTGCTAACCAGAAGGTTGGCGGTTCAAACCCACCAGCCACTCCGCAGAAGGAAATCTACTTCCGTAAAGATTTACCACCTCAGAAACCCAAAGGAGGTCGCCATGAGTCGGAATCAGCTTGATGTCAGTGAGTTTGGTTTTGGTTTAACAACAGTTTTTGTATCTTTTTATTAATTGTTCATATTATTTGTCCATTTTCTGTATACTGTTCGGTATTTTTTCCCTATTTTAAAAAGCTAGCTTATGGATATTTAACTTAGACATGTGTTATAATATTTTATCTTTGTCATTGCTCAACATTGCTTATGGTAGTTTTTTGACATGTGGAAGTTTACTTTTTTATATAATCAAATTTATAAATCTTAAATTTATTGCATCTGAATTTTTCATCGTAGTTAGAAAGGCTTTTCTACTCCCCTGGTTAAAGAGGAATTCACCTATACTTTCTTCTACGGTATTTTTTTTTTTTTTTAATTTAGATCTCTGATCCATTTGGAATTTATCTCTATATGGTGTGAGGAATGGATCTAATTTTCTCTCTTAAAAAAAAAAAATCTTTGCCTCCTTGATACTTATATGTACTTTAGTGTGTTTCTGGACTTCCTATTTTATTCTGTTGGATTTTTTGATGATAGATTGCTCTAATGATTTCTTTTAGAAGGATCAGTGCAAGGCTGGTCCCTATGAAGCGGAGGTTAAAAATATTCCAAATGTCCAACTTTTCCAAACTGCTATATGACTCCATCATCTTTAACATCAGCTCCTCCTTCTGCCCTCCTGTCTTAGGGTTGTCTATTTTGCTGTAATGTCTCACAGAATTCATGAATTGCCCAGGAAATGGCTCATGTGGTTGTGGAAGCTGGCCTGTCCCAAATCCGTAGATCAGGCATTGGTCTGGAGAGTACTCCTCACTCATGTGGTTGCAGGGGCTGACAATTAGCAGATCAGATGACTGGCTGATCTCAAGTCTCAAGAACCAGAGGTGAGATGATGAGGAACCACATGCAAGACCCAGAGCAAGAGAGCGAATTTTGCCAGAACATTCATAAGTATACCCTCAAGGAAACTAAAGGTATTGACCGGAGTCACACCCTCCAGCAAGGCTGGACTCGATACATCCCACCCTAAATCCTGCCTGATCAACCCAACAGACAACTCACCCCAAAGTGGGACTGTAACCACAGGTGTACAGGGTAGGATTTATGATATATCACAAAATGGAAGACTGGCTAGATGGGCCATATTAAGCAATTCATTGCACTGCATACACATACTAGTACCATAGTTTTAATCATAGAAACTTTGTAATATGTTTTAATATATGGTAGGGCTAATCCTCAATTATGGTTTGCTTTTCAGTATTTTCCTCACTATTTTTGCATATTTATTTTTCTACATGAACTTCAGTATCAATTTGTCTAATTCCATTAATAAAACTCATTGCTGTATTTATAGAGATCACAGTAAATTTATATTTAACTTAGGGAGAGCTGAGAAATCTTAATCAAGAACAAAGGATGTCTTCTTATTTTCTCAAGTCTACTTTTGTGTCTTTGAAGAAAAATTTATAGTTTTCTTTATAAATTTTGAATATTTTGTGTTAGGTTTATTCCTCTAATTTGAAGAGGTGCCTGGTCTTGCCTCTTGGCACCTGTTGCTATCCTGAAAAATAGAGTTATGCCAGTAAGGCAGAGATCTTTCCTGCTCCCCCTTTTTTGTACTACCCCCCCCCCCTCCTTTTTAGTCTGCTGAAAACCTCTCTTTCTCTCTACCATCTTTCTGCCTAAGACATTTGCTTGTGCCTAAGAATCCTAATCTCCTGAGGTCTTTGATCCTGGCCATTAAATACTTTTATTATTTGTAGTCTTCTTACACCCCATACAAAGTAGAACTGTAGTTCCTACATCATGATAAATGGAGAAAAGGTTAAAGTTGTCAGGCATTTCATTTCACTTGGCTCCATAATCAATACCCATGGAAGCCACAGTCAAGAAATCAGATGACATATTGCACTGGGTAAATCTGTTGCAGAAGACCCCTTTAAAGTGTTAAAGAGCAAAGATGTCACTTTGAAGACTAAGGTGCACCTGACTGAAGCCATGGTATTTTTCAATGGCCTCATACGCATGTGGAAGCTGGAGAATGAATAAGAAAGACCGCAGAAGAATTGATGCATTTGAATTGTGATGCAGGTGAAGAATATTGAAAATACCATGGACCACCAGAGTATAAAGAAATCTGTCTTGAAAGAAGTACAGCCAAAATGCTCTTTAGAAGTGAATGGCCAGTAAGATGGAGGAATAGGCAGACAAGTGACACAGACCCTCTTCAACAAAGAAAAGAAAAACCAATTGACAGAGATACAGAAAATAATCTTGGAACCCTGAGTTTTGAAAGGAACTATACAGAAGTGGATTAGGCACCAACTAGTGGAAAAACCTGAATGAAAACAGTGAGTACAGAGACGGTTGGAGCTGCAGATTGTCAACTACTCTGATGAGACCAACAGCCTGAATATTTCCAAGCAGTGTTGGAACCTGAGAAATGACCTAAAGATCAGTCCT
>NW_006921664.1:11801026-11803622 GCF_000298275.1 Orycteropus afer afer | reverse complement strand
CAAGAATTATGTACCCAGCAAAATTGTCCCTCAAATATGATGGTGAAATTAGGACATTTCCAGATAAGCAGAAATTAAAGGAATTTGTTAAAGCCAGACCAACCTTACAAGAGATGCTAAAGGGCACCCTTTGGACAGAGAAGCAACAACAGCCAACAACAACTGACCATTAACGCACATACTGATATAACCCAGAAACCAACCCAACTATGGAAGTGTCCAAAGTAAATAAGCTACAAGATTGTAAACAGGGAACCAGAGACACCAACCAACAAATGAGGACAACTACAAACCAAAAAGAGGGAAAAAAATCCATGTCGTTATGGAACTTCTAGATGGTAGGGAAGTCAAGACCAACTACAAGATAGAACGGACTGTTCTAAATTTGGGAAGAAAACTATAAATCACAGTGAAACCTCAAAGAAAAATGATAACCTTTGCATCACAATAAAAAAGAGGACCAGCATAAATATTCAACAAATACTAAAACAATAACAATGAAGGAAGTGATAACATGATTCATAAACAAAACAAGCTCAGCATAGAAAATTATATGGAATGAAGAAATCAGAACAATGAAAAAGCACATGACAAAAATGACAGCAACAAATTCATATTTGCTGATAATTACATATCTGGCAAGGGACTTATCTCTAAGATTGATGGAGTACTCCAATGCCTCAACAGCAAAAGAACTAACAATCCAATTGAAAAATGGGCAGAAGACATGAGTATCACCTCCTTCACCAAAGAGGATATTTAGGTGGTCAGCTAATATATGAAAAGATGCTCACAATCATTGGCCATCAGAGAGATGTAAATCAAAACAATAATGAGATATACCGTCTCACCCCAGCACTGATGGCAAGGTTCAGTGAGACAGAAAACAACAAATGCTTGTGGGGATGTGGAGAGATTGGGACTCTCATACACTGCTTGTGTGACTGTGAAGTGACACAACCACTGTGGAAAGCAATGTGGCGATTCCTTAGAAAGTTGGAATTGGAGATACCATTTGACCCAGCAATCCCATTATTAGGTATATATCCTAGAGACGGGGGAGCCAGGATAGGAACAGATACGTGCACACTCACGTTAATCACAGCACTATTTACAATAGCAAAAAGATGGAAACAGCCTACGTGCCCATCAGCGGAAGAGTGGATGACCAAACTGTGGTCTATACACATCCTGGAATGCTATGCAGCACTGAAGAATAACGTAGAGTCTGCAAAACACCACATAATATGGATGAACTTGGAGGACATTATGCTGAGTGAAATAAGTCAATCACAGAAAGACAAATACAGTATTAGTTTGTTGTTGTGGAGGGTCAAGGAAAGGTTTATATGTGGAGGGAAACTTTCTTTGTTTGTTGCCAAGGGTGGGAGGGGAGGGGTGGGGAGGGAACACTGCAAAATAAATAAATAAATAAAATGCATTGACCCTTGTCACATTAGTTTTGTGTATTTCACTGTACATAAATTATATTTCAATGAAATGTATTTAAAAGAAAGAAAGAAGTGAATGCCCAGAATTCATCTCACATACTTTGGTCATATTGTCAGAAGGGACCAGTCCCTGGAGAAGGGTATATTATTCTTGGTAAAATAGAGGCTCAACAAAGGGAAGAATCTCAACAAAATAGATTGACAACACAGTGGCTGTAACAATGGGCTCAAGCACAGCAAAGATTATGAGGACAACACAGGACCAGGCAGTGTTTCATTCTGTTGTATGTAGTATCACTGTGAGCAGGAGCTGACTTGAAGGTACCTGACAGCAGGGTTTTTATTGGCAGATTTTTCAGATGGAAATAACTGGGCCTTTCTTCTGATATGTTCTGAGTGGACTTGAACCTCCAACCTTTTGGATAGCAGTTGAGCACATTAACAGTTTGCACTACCAAGGGACTCCCCACTACTACCCTATTAATCTCCAAAGTCTCCCTATTTCATGTGTCTGCACTACAACTGTTACTATCCTTTGTTTCTTGTGATTTTCATCATCTTTCTTGGTCCCTTTGAAATAAATCTTGATCATCTGCTCTGCTTGCCTTTTCTTTGCTTTTGGTCTAAACAGTATAATCCATTTTTGTCTTACTGTTTAAAGTTTATATTTAATTGGTTACAAGTATTTCAGCTGTTGTACTTTTATTGATTATTTATATTTCTTATTCTGTGAATTGTCTTTTATGCCTATTACTTAATTGGAGGGTAGGACAGCTGGATCTTATTTTTATTATAATAGCTTTATCGAGGTGAAGGAACTTTGACAGCTCAGTGCTTAAAGCATCAGGCATCTAACCAAAAGGCCAGCAGTTGGAACCCACCAGCCACTCTGTAGGAGAAATATGAGGCAGTCTGCTTCGGTACAGATTTACAGCTTGCAAATAGTGTTGTCTACCCTGTCCTATAGTGTTTTTATGACTCAAAATCAACTCAGTGGGTTTGGGTTTTTCTATGGGTTTGGGTTTTTCTGTTTATTTATTTATTTGTTTATTTTTTATTAGGATTTGGGTGAAGATTTACAGAGTAAATTCACTTTTCATACAGCAGTTCACATATACTTTGTCTCATGTCATTGACCAAAATTT
>NW_006921664.1:11795505-11797871 GCF_000298275.1 Orycteropus afer afer | reverse complement strand
TTCAAGGCTCAGGGGGTCCAAGATTATCTTCTGTGTCTGTGTTAATTGGTTTCCCTTTTCTTTGTTGAAGAGGGTCTGTGCAGTCCTTCTGCCTAGTCCACCATCTTGCCCCGCCTCTCCTGTTGTTCTTGATATACAATTTTTATACCATAAAATTCCCTTTTAAAGTTTACAAGTTGGTGGTTTTTAGTATATTCACAGAGTTGTGCCAACATTCACCAGTACCCAAGTCCAGAACATTTTTATCACCCAAAAAGAAATCCCATACCCATTAGCCATCACTCCATTTCCCCACCCCACCCCCCACCCCCCAGCTCTAGGAATTTCATCTACTTTCTGTCTTTAGATTTGCCAGTTTTGGAATATTCTAGATTCTGTTAATGGAATTATGTAATATGTGTGTCTGTCTTCTTTCACTTAGCATAATGTTTTTGAGATTTGGCCATTCTGTATTGTAGCATTGTCAATAGCTCATTCCTTTTTATGGCTTAGTAATACTCTATTGTATAGAATGTTATAGAATGAAATATACCATACTTTATATCCATTCATTAGCTGATGGATGTTTGAGTTTCCACTTTCTGGCTATTATGAATAATGCTGCTATTCACATTGATGTACATATTTTTGTGTGCATGTATGTTTCATTTAATTTCATTTCTTTTGGGTATATACCTAGATGTGGAATTTTCGAGTCATATGCTAATTTGAGGAGCCCTGGTGGTGCAGTGGTTAAGCATTCAGCTGTAGCAAAAAGTTTGGCAGTTCACACTCTCCAGTCTTCTCCAGGAAGGTACACAGTGTAAATAACTTTTTTTTCTTTAATTGACACTTAGTATTTATATGTACATGATCTCGTTTTATCTTTTCATCAGCCAAGAAATACAGATGAAATGGGTGCTATTCCAGATGAGAAAACTTATTAACCTTTATTCAACAATGTTTTCTTAGGCACACCTATAGCACCAGCTAATAACTATGTTGCTTTATCTTAAGTAATGTCAAAATGTACCTGTTAGCAACTGCATTTTCATAAAGCTCTAACTCATTCCTTCTTTGCATAATTAGTTTATACTTTTAAGTTCTCATTTGTTCCCTATTATTTCCTATACATACTCATAGACCAAGGACATAATTGCCATTATACATCAACTGTGTGTGTCTTTCCAAATGTACAGAAAACTGCTTTAATGATTCCTTTTACGTTTTGGTTTACTTTAAAATGAGAGTGCTGTTTTTACCCCAACTTGATGTTTGAAGCATTTGAAACCTACAGAAAAGTGGAATGAGTAGTAAGTGAATGATCATACCCTGGACTTTTATTTGCCAGTCACCAGTGATCACTTTTGCCACATTTGCTTCATCTTTCTAAGTATAGGTGTTTTTATTTTTCTGAGCTGTTTGAAAGTAAGTTGAAGACATAATGAAACTTCACCTCTGTGTGTTTTTGCTTTCGTCTTCTAAAAATAAAGGCTTTCTTTTACTATTACTACCATAATACTATTCCAACACTTAAGAAAATTAGTAAAAATTCTGTAGCATCATCTAATAATCTAGTCCAAATTCAAATTTCCCTAGTTGTCTACAAATGTCTATTTAAAAAAAAACCAAATTTACTGCTGTCGAGTTTTATCCAACTCATAGTGACCCCCTCCTTGGATTTCCAAGGTGGTATCTCTACGGAAGTAGATTGCCCACTCTTCCTTGCGAGTGGTGGCTAGTGGGTTTGAATCACCAGCCTTCTGGTTAGCAGTCAGATGTCTTAGGCACTATACCACCAATAAATGTCTATGACAGTTGTTTTTCCCCTGATCTAGGATCCAGTCAAAACTTGTGATTTTTATTTGCCTGTGATGGCTTCTTTAATCTCTGATTTCTTTATTTTTCCAAGTTAATTTTGTTGAGGTATAATTTACATATCATAAAATTCACTCATTATAACTATATAATTCAGTGATTTTTAGTAGCTTTACTGAGTTATGTAACTATCACCGTAATCCAGTTTTAAAGAGTTTTCATCATCTAGATAATATCCCTTTTGCCTGTTTACAACTAATCCCTTTTCCTAGCCCTAACTCACCATTAGCCATCTTTGTGTCGGTAGTTCTTTCTTCTTTACTGGTAGTAATTCTATATTTTATGGCTATACCATATTTGGTTTAACCGTTTATGAATTAGTGGGCATTTGTATTATTTCCCTTTTTTACTATTAAGAATAATGTACTATGAACAATTTCCTTGCAAGTTTTTGAATGGACATATTTCCTTATTTCTCATTAATGTATACCTAGGAGTGGAATTGCTGGATCCTATGTTGTTGTTGTTGTTTGCCGTCGAGTCAGCACCGACTCATAGCGACCCCTCCT
>NW_006921664.1:11787042-11795405 GCF_000298275.1 Orycteropus afer afer | reverse complement strand
ACCTTCCTTCCGAGGAGGGGCTGGTGGGTTTGAACCGCCAGCTTTCTGGTTAGCAGTCAAGCGCTTTAGCCACTATGCTACCAGAGCTCCCTGCTGGATCCTATAGTACATTTAAAAGGAGCCTTGGTGGTCCAGTTGTTAAGCTGTTAACCAGAAGGTTGGAGGTTCAAATTCACCAATCACTCTGGGAGGACAAAGATGCGGCAGTTGGGTTCTGTAAAGATTTATAGCCTTGAATACCTTGTAGGGCAATTCTACTCTGTCATGTAGGTATGCCACAAGGTAGAAATCTACTCAACAGCAATGGTTTTATAGTATATTTAAGGAGCCTTAGCAGTGCTGTGGTTAAAGCTTGGCTGCTAACTGTAAGGTCGGTAGTTTGAATCCCCCAGCTACTCCATGAGTGAAAGATATTGCACTCTGCTTTTGTACAGATTTACAGCATTGAAAACACTCTGGGGCAGTTCTCCTTTGTCCCACAGGGTCACTGTGAGTTATAATCAACTCGATAGCACATAACAATATAGGACATTTATGAACTTCATCTGTAAGAAACTGCCAAACTATTTTCCAAAGTGGCTACACTATTTTACATTCCTGTAAGTGATGTTTGAGCATCCCCATTTCTCTGTATCTTCACCAACAGTTGTTATAATCGATTTTTAAATTATTATTTAATTTTTCTAACCAGTTACTATTGAGTTGACTCCAACTCATAGTGACAACTATGTATACAGAATAGAACTGCACTCCATTGGCTTTTCATGGCTATGACCTTCAAAAGCAGACCTCCAGGCCTTTTTTCCAAAGTTTGTCTTTGGTTGGACTCAAACCACCCTTTTGGGTGCTTAACTGTTTGCACCACCAAGAGACTCTACAGTTTTTGTACCAAACCAAAGGAACCAAACCCACTGCTTTCAAGTCAGTTTAGACTCAGAAACTCTATAGAACAGAATAGAACTGTCTCATAGGGTCTCCAAGACTGTAAATCTTTATGGAAGTAGACTGCCACATCATTCTCCCATAAGAGTGGCTGGTGAGTTCAAACCACTAGTCTTTCAATTGGCAGCCAAGCACTTTAACCACTGTACCTCCAGAGTTTCTTACTGCTTTTCTAAAGGGTATGAAATGTTATCTCATTATGGTTCAAATTTGTGTTTCTCTAATAATACGTGGTGTTAAGCATCTTTTTATGTGCTTATTAGCAATTCATATTATCTTCTTTTACCTATTTTTAAAAATTGGGTTGTATTCATATTGAGTTCTAAAAGTTCTTTGTGTATTTTGGATATGTGATATCAAATGTGTGATTTACAAATATTTTCACCCAACAAATGTGACATATATACACGTATACACACATACACATATATATTTAGTGACTCTATGAACTTTGCTGTCTTTTTAATGACTCTTTGCTTTTTTAATGTATGATGTTCTTGATGTCATCCCACAGTTCATCCAGTTTTTGGTCATTGGTGATCAGTGCATCAAATCTTCTTCAGATGGTCTCTAAACTCAGATGGGGTATAATCAAGGTCATATTTTGGCTTTTGTAGACTTTTTAATTTTCTTCAGAAACTTAGGAAGAAAAGAAGAAAAGACCAAAGTAGATGTCAGAACAGACTCTGAAACTTGGTCTTAAACAGAAAATAGTTAAAGCAAATGAAAGAAATGACAGGATAGAAGAGCTGAACAGAAGATTTCAAAGGGTGGCTCGAGAAGACAGAGTCAGTTACCATAATGAAATGTACAAGGACCTGGAGTTAGATAACCAAAAGGCAAGAACACACTTGACATTTCTCAAGCTGAAAGAACTGAAGGAAACGTCCAAGCCTCGAGTTGCAATATTGAAAGATTGTATGGGCAAAATATTGAATGATACAGGAAACATTAGAAAAAAATGGAAGGAATACACAGAGTCACTGTATGAAAATGAATTGGTTGATGTTCATCCATTTCAGGAGTTAGCACATGATTAAGAATCACTGGTATTGAAGGAAGGAGGCGAAGCTGCAGTGAAGGAATTGGTGAAAAACAAAAAGCTTCAGCACTTGACAGAATACTCATTGAGATGTTTCAGCAAATGGATGCCGTGTTGGAGGCAATTAATTGTCTATGCCCAGAAATTTGGAAGACAGCTAGCTAGCTACCTGGTCAACTGAGTGGAAGAGATCTATACCATATTTGTATCCATTCCAAAGAAAGGTAATCCTACAGAATGTGGAAATTATCGAACAATATCATTAATTAATATAATAAATATAATTAATTAATAAAATAAAATTTTGCTTGAGATAATTAAAAAGCAGCTGCATCAGTATAAACCACCAAAAAAAAAAAAAAAAAAAAACCCATCTCACTGCCGTCAAGTCAGATCCGACTCACAGCGACCCCTCCTTAGGTTTCTGAGGAGGTATCTCTACTGAAGTAGATTGCCCACTCTTCCTTCCAAGGAGTGGCTGGTGGGTTTGAACTGCCAGCCTTCTGGTTAGCAGTTGTATGCCTTAGGCACTACACCTGCAGCAGTATATTGACAGGGAAATTCCAGAACTCCAAGCTGGATTCAGAGGAGGGCATGTAGTGAGAGAGATCATTGCTAATGTCAGATGGATCTTGGCTGAAAGCAAAGAATACTAGAACCATGTTTACTCGTGTTTTATTGACTATACAACAGCATTCGACTGTGTGGATCATAACAAACTGTGGATAACATTGAGAAGAATGGAATTCCAGAACACTTAATTGTGCTCACGAGGAACCTGTTCATAGACCAGAAGGCTGTCGTTTGAACAGAAAAAGGGGATAATGCATGGTTTAAAATTGGGAATGGTGTACATTGGGGTTGTATTCTTTCATCATATTTACTCAATCTGTATGCTGAACAAATAATCTGAGAAGCTGGACTATATGAAGAATGTGGCATCAGGCTTGGAGGAAGACTCATTAACAACCTGTGATGTGCAGATGACACAATTTTGCTTGCTGAAAGTGAAGATGTCTTGAAGCATTTACTGATGAAGATTAAGGACTACAGTCTGTGATATGAATTATACCTCAACATAATTAAAATGAAAATCTTGGTCCTATAAGCAGCAGCATCATGATAAATGGAGAAAAGATTGAAATTTTCAAAGATTTCATATTATTTGGATTCACAGTCAACATCCATGGATGTAACAGTCAGGAATTCAGATGCCATATTACACTGGGCCCATCTGCTGCAAAAGACCTCTTTAAAGTGTTGATGTGCAAAGATGTCACTTTAAAGACATAAGGTGAACCTAACCCAAGCCACGGTATTTTCAGTAGCTTCATATGCATGTAAAAGCTGGCCAATGAAGAAGGAAGCCCGAAGAAGAGTTGATGCTTTTGAGTTGTGGTGTGGCGAAGAATATTGAAAGTACCATGGACTGCCAGAAGAATGAACAGATTTGTCCCGGAAGAAGTGCTGCCAGCTTGCTCCTTGGAAGTGAGAATGGCCAGACTTTGTCGTCTCACCTGCTTTGGTCATGTTGTCAGAAGGGACCATTCTCTGGAGAAGGATATCATCCTTGGTAAAGTGGAAGATCAATAGAAAAGGGAAAGACCCTCAATGAGTTGGATTTACACAGTGACTGCAACAGTGGATTCAAGTATAGCAAAGATTGTCAGGATGAAGTGTGACTGAGCAGTGTTTTGTTCTGTTATATGTAGGGTTTCTATGAGTCAGAGCTGACTCAACAGCACCTAATGACAAAATGCCATGGTCCCCTCCCCTCCCCCCGAGAATTGGAATACTCTGGTGTTAATTCTTCCACAGGTCTAGTATTGAAGCAGAGTCAATGATTACAGACAATGATAGTCACCTTCATCTTGATTCTGTAGTTAAGTAGTGAGAACCTCTTTTCTTTCAAAATCATACACTAGAAATACTGTGGATATAAAGGACCTTTCAGTTGCAAGAAATCTAGTTCAAGCTACCTTAAGCAAAACAGAATTTTGATCTTCTTCTGATGCTTTCTCACTTCTGCTCCCTTCTTCATTGTACTGGCAGACTCTTCCATGAGGTGACCACTTTCACCTTCGGATTCAGTGCAGCTCAGCAAAAAGCCAGTCTTCCTCACTAGCCCTGTCTGAAAAGCCCAAGGAAGGGAGTACTCTGGTTGGCTTGGGTATATTTCCTTGCTGTAAAGAGACACTGAGTGTCCTAATTTAAAGTCCTACTGTGGTGGGGTGAGGAAAGTCTAGTTCGGCACACAAATCATATATCTACTTGGTGGTGGTGTATTAAGTCATAATGAATTTTTAAAAAAAAACACCACACTCATTGCCGTCAAGTCAGTTTGACTCATAGTGACCCCTCCTTGGGTTTCTGAGATGGTATCTCTGTGTAAGCAGATTGCCCAATCTTTCTTTCAAGAGTGGCTGCAGGGTTTGAACTGCCAGCTTTCTGGTTACCAGTCAAATGCCTTAGGTACTATGCCACCAGAGCTCCTAAAAAGTAATGAAAAGGAGGTCTGGAGTATTTTGGGGGAAAAAAAATAATTTTTTATCTGACTAATATTAACTCTTCCTTCCAAGGAGTGGCTGGTGGGTTTGAACCGCCAGCCTTCTGGTTAGCAATCAAGTGCCCGAGCCACTATGCTTGGGGCAATCTACTTCCGTAGTGATACTGCCTAGGAAACCCAAGGAGGGGTCACTATGAGTCGGGGCTGACTGGATGGCACATAACAACAACAACAAATATTAACTCTAACTCAGTGTTTACTAGTAGCATTCTCTTTTTGTTAAACTTATGTGATACTTGGTTTAAATTAAAACATTAGACATACCTTGTCCCACCTCCCATGGGGATTAGGGGACCCACATTAATAGTGATAACAACAACTTGATAATTATGTGATTTTTGTGTCCTTCTAATGGGTATTCTTTTATATAGTTTCTTTTTCTTTTAACTCTTTAAGTGAGGTTTTACCCAGTTATCTTAGATTTCTTATATTCCCACAGATGGATGAAATCAAGTTTTTATAATTAGTTTCCCTTCCTCTTTCATTTACCTGGCTTTTCCAGTTCTGCCAGTGTCCATATGTTATGATTCATCTTTGAAGTGATTTTTTTTTTAAGAAAAAATAAAGTTCCCGATTTCTTTTCATGATGTTGGATATATGATGTGTATGGTGGTGATGCTGTTGATGTAGTTATGATTTTCCTGCTCAGGAAAAAAGAAAATAATTTGTCACTTGAAGTGCTTCATATATAAATCTTTAGCAGATAGTATACCTGATATGTAAATACTAGTATGCCAGTGAAGAAATAATTTTGAATACTGTGTGTACCTTGTATTGCGTCCACACAGTAGTCTTCAGGATTTAGTTTCAGTATGAAAATTAAATGCAGAAAATGGAAACTTCTGATTTTGGAATGTTGGTATAAAACGTATCTTCCATAGGGTTGAGATATGTTGTAAAAAGTCATCTAGTATGGTGTCTACCCTTTACAAAAATGTGCTCAAAACTATCCAGCCACTAGCCACTGCTTAAACACTTGTGCTGTTATAACAGTCTCCTTCATTTTGGGATAATTTAAATTTAGAAAGTTTTTTCTTGCTTTAAAATGAAATCTGTTGTCCTATGATTTCTTTTTTTTCTAACTTTGCTATCTGGAGCAAGCATTTCCAATTTAAATATTAAACATATTGTTAAGCATTTTTAAAACAGTACATCTGTTGACAGAATAATCATTTAACATACACCTTTCTTAAAATAATTTAAAATTGGCAGTTGTATAACCCTCCTGTTGGCGTCCCAAGTGGTCTGCCTATTCAGGCCACATATCCCTAATTTATTCAAGTTAGTTTCTAGTTTCCTGATCACAAGCTTCTAAAAATAATACAGCGAATAATATCATTCACTTATCTGGAGCTTAAATTTTATAGTTTAAATGTAATACACACTTGAAATAGTAGGGGGAGATTATTAGAATCTGTAGATTTCCTACTTTTGCTGGGCCCTGAGCTAAGCAATGTCAAATTGATTAGATCCATTCTTTGTCACCAACATGGTTAAGTTCCAAAGACCAGGTCATTACATGAAAGTCATCTTTATGTGAAAATAGAGGCTGTCTGCATCATTGTAGAACTGCCAAATTACATCATTACATTGTTGCCAAACCATGGAGGATCACGGCTTAGAGAGGTTGAGAGATAACTGTAACCATCACAGTCAGCCTTACTCTTGCTGCAAAAAAGGGCATGGGGGCAGCATCCTCTGACCTCTAAATTCACAGGGTGGAGTCAGAATCTCCATCAGTGGCCCAAGGCTGATTCCTGTGAGGGCAGACATGCCACCACCCTCCAACCTCTTTACCAAGTATGACCCCAACTGCCTTTCCCATGGCACTCTACCTCTCTGCTGGGTTCAATACATCATTGCAATGGCCACATAGAACTCACAGACAGTAGTCATGATTTTGGAATTTATTAGGGAAGCAACAGGTTACAGTTCAGGTTCAGCAACACTCAGGATATATTTCTTTGATCAAGGCAGCCTCTCCTCTGCCATGTGCATAGGCACACCTTTCTTTAGCCCTTGGCCTCAGCCTGGCCTCTGCCCTGCTCAGACAAGCATTACAAAGCTCTGTTAGCTCTGCCAGTAGATGCACCTAGGTACACCCCACTCTGCCATCAAACCTCCTGCCCAAAGGGACTGAGCTTTCTTGCTCCGTGGGCTAGCAAGGCCAGCACTCTGTCTTGTGCCAGTCTCTGCAGTTGTATCAGCATAGGAATCTTGGCTGCACTTCACTTTTGGCTCTTCTCTGTCTTGATGATAGGAAGGTCCCCTTTCTGCCTCTGGGAGGGCTCATTTTAAGCCTCGTGGAATGGTAAAACTGACCAATCCCCACATTAGGGTTCCATATACCTTATTTCCATGATCCCACCCCAAGGGTGCCATGTATACCTTATTTACATTGTTGTTGTTGTGTGCTGTTGAGTTGGACCTGACTCCTAGTGACCCCTCCTTGGATTTCCGAGGCAGTATCACTATGGAAGTTGATTGCCCAACCTTCCTTCCGAGGAGTGGCTGGTGGGTTTGAATCGTCAGCCTTCTGATTAGCAGTCAAGTGCCTTAGGCACTACACTACCAGAGCTCCCTTATTTACATTAGTAACAAGCTGTCCAGTCCCCATGGTGAACTGCAGGCACCTTACATTTGCATAGACCACCAGTCATCTGATGGCAATCACAGAGACCATGGCAAGAAGAGCCATGCCAAGTAATTCACTGCACCACACTTGCCTAGTACCTTGGCATTTGTCATTAATGTGAAAAGAGTTGAATAGTAGATTTTTTTACTATTGTTATAAATGTGCAATGTCAAGAGAGTTGATCAGTGAGTAGTAGGCAAATTTCATTTAACCATCCATAGACAGCTCTGTGAGGTAGAAGATGAGGAACTTAAGATGGCAGATTAACAATCAGGAATTAGAGTTAATAATAAATAAATACATAAGAAAACAAAACAAAACAAAACACCTTTGAATATCCAAAGAAGAAATGCCAAGATCCTAGTACTAAAGGCTGTGTACATCTGATGCCAAGTCATCGTCCAGAACCTGCTTAACTTTTACTTTATACCTAATTATAATAAACCTTACAGCTTGCTTTCACACAATTTGTAGGGATGAAGGGATGCTACTGAAGGTAAACATATAGGCAGTAGTGATTAGTGAAAGATAACTATGAAAGGAAGTGAAGAGGCAAAAAGACTATATAAAATGCCAACAGGAGAATTCAGAATTCCACATTCTAGGGCTACTGAATCCAGGGAGACTTGCCCTGGATTCATTATAGCTTCTGAGAATAGGATATTAGTTTATCATAATAAATCTGAGTCATCATGACATTTTTAAAAAATTATTCAGTGAAGTTGAATTTATGATATAAAATCCTGAACTCAAAATCTCTGCTGAATATAAAAATTAAAACACCAGTCTACCTGAGTCCTGCTTTTAGTAACTAGATCACTTGTTTCTCCTTGATTGGAAGAATTCTCATGATTATTAATTTGTGTGTGTGTGTGTGTGTGTGTGTGTGTTATTAAGAGTTAGTAATAATATGTTGTTGATAGGTGCCGTTGAGTCAGTCCGACTCATAATGACCCTTTGTACAACAGAACAAAACATTAATTAGTCCTATGCTATCCTCACAATAGGAATAATACAGTACTCAATAAATGGTGGGTATTCACTGATTGCATAGGTACTGAAACAAGGCGGGCTTGTACTTACTCACTGATCTGCACTGAACACTTTCCCTTGTTACCCTCCCGAGAGGGACCGGGTCTCCGGGAGCTAGGTAAGCACGGGCGGGCTTGTGCTTAGTC
>NW_006921664.1:11781216-11783792 GCF_000298275.1 Orycteropus afer afer | reverse complement strand
TGCTTGGTAGGGTTGAGGGTCGACGAAAGAGGGGAAGGCCTTCAGGGAGATGGATTGATACAGTGGCTGCGATGATGGGCTCGAGTATAGCATGGATTGTGGGGTTGGCGCGGGATCGGGCAGTGTTTCGTTCTGCTGTGCATGGGGTCGCTATGAGTCGGAAACGACTTGACGGCACTTAACAACAACATTCACTGATTGATGATTAGTTTGAGGAGGTAATTTATAATCAGAATTTACAATTTCTTATAACCTTGTGCTTGAATAATTTCTTCTAGAAAGATCAGCACAAAGCTGGTTCCTATGAGGCAGAGGTTAAAGATGTCCCAAATGTTCAACTTTTCCAAACTGCCAAGCCTTTCCCTTCTTGGATTCATTAAAATTTATCCTAGCTTCCCTTTTTGTCACAGCACATTCTGGTCTAGTACCTCTGCTATTAGTATTAAATAGTTAGAGAATGATGGTATCAGCCTAAGTAAAACATTATTTAAATTTTTTGTATAAAAATGTGCGTGAGTACACCCACTCCTCAGTTATCGTCTTGGCTAGGTTCCAAGGACCAGGTTGTTATATGGAAATAAAAATTATGTAAAAATGGAGGATGACCACATCAGATCACAAAATGATAGATGACTATGTCATTACCTAACTACAAAATTAAACATCATTATGAAACTGCCAAGCCGTAGAGAATCATGGCCTGTGCAAATTGACATATAACCTTAACCATTGCAGCCAGGGTTCCTGCCACTTAGCACCTTGGCATTCATTACTGCCAGATGTATGTTGTTAATGTACAAAATAGTTGGATAGTAGTTGGATACTATTGTCTTAAATGTGAAATGTCAGATAATAAGGTAGTTGGTAAGTGAGGAGTAAGTGTGCTTTTAAAATGATCTCGTTAACAGTTGCTTGTTTTCAGATCTAGGAAAAAAAATAAAATAAAAGATAGCATTATTCCAGGAATATTTTGCGTTTTCTCCTTTATCGCATTTTCCTCCAAACTCCAGCTATTCGTTTGGTTGTTGTTTTACCATAAGTAGTCAAGTAGCCCTTTATTATTATTTATTAAATTTTGTCTAATTTTATTGCATCTTTAATTCTTTGATACTAATTTTGACAAATTGTTCTTTAGCCGAAAAAAGACTGATTAAAATGTTCAGTGACAGAATATTTATGGGTTTTCTTATTTTGATTGTTGAAGACCTAGCAGTAATCCTCAGAGCATTACTAGTATTGAAGATTGTGAAATGTCCTCATCTATGCTTTCAATGAAATTTTAATGACTTCAGGTTAAGAAAGTTTTGTTGTATAGCATGTATGTCCCCACCTGAGAGATTCGGACAGAAAGTACAAAACCCAAATTCTGCTTATAAATTGATTATTGTTATTTGCTTGCATCAAAGAATTATGATGTAACTAGACTTTCCAGTAACTCTCCTAGACCTTAAAAATGTGAAATGCAAATTTTTGGTTTAAAGTATTTAGTTTATAACTGTGGGATTATTTGGGTTCAGGAACTCAACACTGAGTTTTCCAACTTAATGTCATTACAAAAATAACACTTGCATTAAAATGCTTGGACAAAGGGTAAACAGCAAGACGTTTCATTTTTGTACTTTATTTTTGTTCATAGTAATCAATAAACATATTTTGTAAGTCCATGTCATAGTGTGGGAGGTGGAGTAGAAGAGTTTAGAGTGAAACATTCCCTTTTAAGACAGTCATACAAAACTAATTTTGAGATAAAAGTTGTTACTGATTTTGTTTGCTTTGTTCCAAAACTTTGGCAGTTGTCTCAAATGAAATGAGAGAAGGAAGATTGTTAACAATTGAAGGACTTTTTCTTTTGAAATGATAGGGTTTTTGTTTTATCTTTGTCTTTAACATTTGAAGCTGATGGACATCCATCTATTTCCCGTTGAGTATAAAGTTTTTAATAAAAGCATAGGCTTTCTTGGGACAACAGTATGGTATAGTGACATAAACATATGCTTTATTTAATAAAAAGTTGGTTGAATGGATAAACATCAAGTGTGTGGCAGGCACTGTGCTAGACACGTAGGAGGGACAGACACTTTATTTAGACTTAAGAAACAGGGAAAGCTTTTCAGAAGGGTCTGCAAGGAAGATGAGTAGGAGTTAGTTAGGAAAAGGGCGTGTATCAGATTGAGTGAGTGTTCAGGCCTAGACAATGAATTTCATGCCATGAGTTTATGCTGAATGTGATAGATTCCTGCAGGGTAAGGAAGGAAAGGGGAAGAGAAACTGGTACGAGTGGATCATGAGGTTGTAGGCAGATCATAAAGCATCTTAGCTCCAGGTTGAGAAGCTATTGAAAAATTTAAGAAGGATTACGATCAGGTTTGCCTTTAGACAAACTTTTTATTATTGTTATTATTATTATTATTAATTGTGATTTGGGTGAAAATTTACAGAGCAAATTCACTTTCTGTACAGCAGTTCACATAATACTTCGTTTCATGTCATTGACCACAGTTTACCACAATGCAACAGCTCCCCTCCCACTTCCTCCCCATAGTTACCTCTTCCCAGTGTCCATCCCTCCATACTCT
>NW_006921664.1:11770776-11774754 GCF_000298275.1 Orycteropus afer afer | reverse complement strand
GGGCAGTGTTTCGTTCTGCTGTGCATGGGGTCGCTATGAGTCGGAAATGACTCGATGGCACTTAACAACAACAACAACAACAATCTGAAATAAAGTTTTATTGGAATATATTCATGCCCATTCATTTAGGTATGGTCTGTGGCTGTTCTTGAACTCTACCACCAGAGTTGAGGAGTTAAATTAGAGAAGCCTGAGATATTTACTAATTCTTTACAGAAAGAGTGCAGACCCCAGATTTACAGTCAGAGTCCCTGGGTGGTGGTGTAAACCATTAATATGCTTGGTTCCTGACCAAAAGGGTGGAGGTTTGAGTCCACCCAGAGGCACTTTGGAGGAAAGACATGGTGATGTGCTTCCAAAAAATCAGTCATTAAAAACCGAATGGACCACGGTTCTACTCTGGTAAACATGAGTTTGCCATAAATTTCAGATGGACTCAATAACAACAAGGCTTTTTCAGACTTAAGCATTAATGAAGAGACCTAGAAACCCAAACCCATTGCCATCGAGTCTATTCCGACCTATAGTGACCCTGTAGGACAGAGTAGAACTGCCCATAGGGTTTCCAAAGCTGTAAATGTTATTTTTTTTTCTATTTTTTTTTAAATTTTTATTGTGATTTGGGTGAAAGTTTATAGTGCAAATTCATTTTCCAAACAGCAGTTCGTACACATTTTGTTTCATGACATTGACTGCAGTTCCCCACAGTGTAACAGCTCTCTTCCCACTTCCTCCCTATAACCTCTTCCCTGTGTCATTCTCTCCCATGTACTCCCACCCCCCACGCTGTATCCCTGTGCAAACACTGCCCTTCTGTTCTCCCACGGTTGGTTGCTCCAATGAGTGTATGTATCTACCTGGTATAAATGTTCACCCCATATGCCTGTCTGTTGTTTGGCTGGAAGCTACAGGAGTGAATTCAGTTCCAGACCTGAAGGGTAACTAGGGGCTGTAGTCTCAGAGGTCTCACCACTAGGCTCTATCAGAGAAGCAAACCTCGTCGTCTTTTTTTTTAAGTGATTTTGAGTTTATTTCCACACAGTTCTCCCATTCTATCCAGGTCTCCTTCACCGATCCCCCTCTTTTTTAACTGTCTGAGTTAAGTGCTGGACAGTGGCAGCCAGGCACTATCTAGGTCTTCTCATGGTCGTATAGGCTGAGGATCACATGGTCTACTAATGCCTTGGACTAGTTTCCACGTGTCTTTGGTTTTCTTCATTCTTCTTGGCTCTGAATGAGGAGAGACCCATTATTGCACCTAGATGGCCACTTGCAAGCTTTTAAGACCCCAATTGCTACTCACCAAAGTAGGGTGTAGAACAATGTTTTTGAGTAGTACATTATGCCATTTGAGCTTGACGTCCCCTGTGACAATGGTTCCGAGCCCACAGGTCCAACTACTTGTTCCTGCAGGGTAGCTGGCTGTGGCCAAGAAACTACCACAACCTTGTGCCTAGTCAGCTGTACTGCATACCCAGACATTCTTATAGCACATACAGATATGCTTTTGGAAGCATCGTCTGCCATCCCTACACATGGCCATGGACACAGTCCCCCCCGTCTAGACATACTTGATCATTCAGCCTGTCCACCCATCTGTCCACCTGTATGTAGATCAATGCTTGCCATCACTAACGGCACAGTACTGTGCATGTAAAATGGTTCATCTTTTTTGTTGGTACCTCCCATGTACCTCTCTCTGTCTTCCTCTTCTTCAATGCCAAGGCTATAAATCTTTATGGAAGCAGGCTGCCTCTTCTTTCTCCCACAGAGCACCTGGTTGGTTTGAAGTGCCTTAGCCACTGTACCATCAGAGCTCCTTTAATGAAGAGAAGGTAGGATGAAATGTGAGTGAGGTAGAGGAAGAAGTAGTACAAGGTAATCTAGGGAACTAAGCATTTTGAAAAGGTATTCAAATACCCTTTCTGGTTTTAGCCAAACCAGATGGGAAATCCGAACCTTGCTGCAAAATGACTTGTAGCCTCCTAAGATGAGGTCTTGGAAGGGACCCTGGTCTCCAAAACTGTAAGCTAACTTCCTGATTATCTGTTGCTGCCTTCCACATTACTCCAATCTAGTTGGCTTACAAGGACAAACACTTGTTATCTCACTTAATGTAGGTCAGGAATCCAAAAGCAGGTTAGGTGTACTGTTCTTAGAATCTTCCCTGAGGTTGCAGTCAAGGTGTCAGTGGGCTGCAGACATCTAAGACTTAGCTAATTTTATAGGATATGTTTCCAAGCTCATGCATATGGCTATTGGCATGGTCCTTGCCACATGGGTTTCTCCACGGAACTGCTCACAACATGGCTTTTCCCCAAAGTGAGTAATGAGAGAAAGCACCCAAGATAGAAGTCTCAAATCTTTCATAACCTCAGCCTGGAAGTGACATGGCATCATTCTTTTGTATCCTGTTGGTTACACAGAAGGAGACTACCTAATAAGGGTGTGAATACCAGGAGGCTGGGATCGGTGGGAACCGCCTTGGCTGACTGCCACACTGACCTGCTTAACTGTCTACAAAATTCTCTGCATTAGTTTTTGTACTTCGAGTTTTGCTGTGAGACCAGTGTTTTCATGATTACACAGAGCAGCTATTTGTGAAGGTTTGATTATATTAGAGCCCATCCACAAACACCATTAAAAAAATTTTTTAACTGTCTCATTACAAAAGTGATGTACCCATGGTAGATGTTTGTCAGAGTAGAACTGTGACATACACCTTAATTTTACCTGTCAAAAATAAGTTCATACATAATATATTTGGTAAGCTGCCTTCAGGAGCCCTTAACAGTGGTTAAGTGCTCAGCTGCCAAGTAAAAGGTCAACACTACAAAGTCACCGGTGGTCTGCTACTATAAATATTTACAGCTTTGGAAGCCCTCTAGGCAGTTCAATGCTGTTCTCTAGAGATACTATGAGTAGAAATCGACTAGGAAGCAATAGGTTTTTCGCAAGCTGCTTTCACATAATTTGTGAACTCTTTTCAGTGTCATTCAGTATGCTTCAATGTCATTTTCTAATCACCGCTTTGTAATTTCATTGTATGGCTGTCCATTATTTGATTCCTCATTATTTTATTATTAATAAGTTTTTAGTGAATATCCTTGTCATTGATTCTCTATGCACAACCATCACCCAAATAGCCAGTAGTTTTTTGTGTTGCAAATAACCAGTTTTAATTAAGAATTCACATAAAAGTTCAGCAGAAGAAATAACTGTAATTGTAAAGTTTGTGACATTTATATTAGAGGTTTTTTTATTGTTGTAAAAATATATATAACACAACATTTGCCAATTCAGTGTTTTTCAGGTTGCTGTATTAGTTTTTAAATGGGACCACAGTAGGGCTTCTGAGCTGAGAGTCCGTACACTTTTATTGTATCCTCAAAGGAGACTGATATTCCTATCCTCATTTAGCAAAAACTGGTTCAGTTAATGTTAAAATATCTTACGTAAATCTATTAGATTGGCTTTAACAACATAGCAATTCAAATGTCCCTTATACTCCTAAACCTTGAGATACCTATATCAGGTGAGAAGCGAGAAAATTTCCTACGCTTTAGTGGAGGTTTTGCCACTTACTATAGGAGCTCTGGTAGCATAGTGCCTAAGGCACTTGACTGCTAACCAGAAAGCTGCCGGTGCAAACCCACCAGCCACTCCTTGGAAGGAGGGTTGGGCAATCCTACTTACATAGTGACCGACTCGACGGCACATAACAGCAACAACAACATAGTGATTTTGAAGGAACTCTGGTGGCAGTAGTGGTTAAGGCATTCAGCTGCTAGCCAAAAGGTTGAGCCCACCAGCTACTCAAAGAAAGATGAGGCAGTCTGCTTCTGTATAGATTTACAGCCTTGGAAACCCTGTGGGGCAGTTCCCATTGGGATAGACTCAATGGCAGTGGGTTTTTGGTTTTTTTTTTTTTCTTTTTAAATTTTATTTTGATTTGGGTGAAGATTTACAGAGTAAATT
>NW_006921664.1:11767460-11770676 GCF_000298275.1 Orycteropus afer afer | reverse complement strand
CAACCTTCCTTCCGAGGAGTGGCTGGTGGATTTGAACCGCCAGCCGTCTGGTTAGCAGGCAAGTGTCTTAGCCACTATGCTACCAGAGCTCCCTACCTTTACTATAGAGGAGTAATATCTTTTTGATCATGCACCATGATTTATTTGTAAATCATACACATGTACTAGTGTGCATTTACATGATATACATTATAAATCAGAAAACAAGTAGAGGCTAAACCAACTATTATAAATTTTAAGTTTTATTTTTACTGTTGTTATTGGTGTTAGCTGCCATTGAGTTGATTCTGACTCATAGCAAGCCCAGTGTATTTCAGAGTAGAACCAAGGGTAGGTTTAGAGTAGGGTTTTCATGGCTGTGCCTTTCAGAAGCAGATTGTCAAGGCTTTTTTCCAGGGTGCTTCTGATGCATTTGGATGCCAACCTTTGGGTTAGTAGTTCTACACTTAACAGTTTGTACCACACAGGGGCTCACTCTTCCCATAGGATCTCTCTAACTCCACGTATGCTGTATCTATTTGACATGGAGACACATTGGGGATGCCAGTGTCAATCAATATTTTGGCTATTAATAAAGTTTAATTTGTTCATCATTTTTTAAGATTATAAGCACGTATAATAGAAGTTCTGTTTTTCCCATACCCAAGTGACTCATTTTATATTTATGTTTATATATAAATATATTTATATTCCCCTGAGATGCACTTATGTCTTCACTCAAGACAAGTGTTGTAGACAATACATTGGCAGAAGGGTCAAACTACAAGACTGGCATAATATGACTGTTATAATAACCCAGGCTGAAATTATAATGTCCTTTTGAATCAAGGAGATTGATAAAAGCAGCTAGATTTGATGCAGTACTAAGGAGGTAGAATCTATAGGACTTGGGTGATTAATTGCACATGAAAAGTGAGGAAGAAAGCATTAAGAGTAACTCTTGAGATTTCTGGAGTGGGTACATAATAAGTCTGAGTGGTTGGTGAAACCATTCATTGAAATGGGGAATACAGAAAAAAGAACAGGTTATTGTAATCATTTTGAGTTTTAGTATGTGTGAATATCATATGTAGATATGAACAATAGCAGTTGCAGATGGACTGTATTCATATCTCCACTCAGCTGTTGATTTAGAATTCTTAGGCAAGATGCATCATCTCTCTCTTTTTTTTTAATTTACTTGATACCTACTTTACAGGATCATCTTGATAAATACTGTAAAATATTGTAGCACAGTAATCATTCATCCACAATGTTAAATTTATCAACATAATAGGTTTAGCAGTGCCAGTAAGTGGCAGAACCTCAATATTCCTGAGAATTGTTGTTGCTGTTGGGTAGATTCCAACTTACACTGAACCCATAGGACAGAGTAGAATTGCCCCTTAGGGTTTCCTAGGCTGTAATCTTTACAGAACCAGATTACCACATCTTTCTCCTGTAGAGCAGCTGGTGTATTTGAACCTTTGACCTTCCTATTAGCAGTCAAGCAGTTAGTCACTCTGATTTACTGATAGAGGAGCTGGACAGAGGCAGGTTGGAGTGGGAGAGATTAGTAGTTGAGTGTTCGACTAGTGTTTGAGGTGCCTATTAAACAACCAGCTGAAGGTGTTGAATATACAGTGCATATATGAGTTTGATGTTAAGAGCAAGAGATGAAACTTGGAGGTATAAATTTGAGTGTCATCCTCATAGAGATGATATGTTAAATGAGATCGTGAAGGGAATGATTGTAAATAGAAAAAATGAGGTCCAAGCTGAATCCCACATATTTAGAGTGAAGAGGATGGAGAAGGAACAGCCCTATAGAGATTTGAGAACCAGATGATTGCGGGATCTTGGAAATCAAAGAAAGTGTTTTGAAGAATGAGGGAATATTCATTGTGTCAAATGTTGCTGATAAGTGAAGGATACAAGTATGTGTTGCTTAATGTCTTTTCTGGCATTGTCTGACCACTACGTGTCTGTGGTCCCGAAAGTTTATAAAATAGAGTTAAGAAATCCCAGTGGGAGAAGGCAATGTAGTGGAAGTAGTTTGCTAAATACATATCCACTCTTTCACTCACTAGCTCTCGGGTTCTGACTCTGGAGGTGTGAAGGGGTTCCTGGCACCCATCCTTGCCTGTCTGTCCCATTGTGCCTGCCTCAGACAGAGACTGGAATGATGCCAAGCTGCTAAGGCCACTGCCCCACTAGGCCTGGATGTCCTGCATTGCTCCTTCTGCAGTTGTGTACACTGGGATGCAGAAGTGTCAAGAGAAGGAACCAAAAAGTGTTGGAGGAGGGGCCGACAGGTGAGCGAAGGCAGACAGGGAGGAAGGAAGGAAAGGAAGCTGGTGGTGGCGGTGGCCAGCTGAATGGCAATTGCATGCTGCAGTGGTTGGGTGGGCATGACTTTCCAAGATTGGGCAGCAGCCACACAGCACCAGCAGCAGTGGAGCCAAAGTTTTCACGCAGTGTGGCTGCAGAGGTGCGGTTCCCAGCTGCTTGGTGACTGTCCTGTCCACCTTGCTCCTGTATATAATATAATACACTGTTCGCACAGTGCCCAGATCACATAATTGTATTTCACAGAATGTATTGTGGATGTTAAGCGATGCATGCCTATAATGAAGATTGAGAATTGACTATTAGTAATATGGAGATAATTGGTTACCTTGACAAATGACAGTTAAGAGTGGGCTGGAGAGATGTGAGGAGCAAAATTGAAGATAGAAAGTTTAAGAAAAAGATGTAGACTTGAGAGTTTTTTTGCCTTTTTTTTTAAAAAAAAGATAGGGAAAATAACATGTTTGGATCCTGTAGAGAGACAGGTTAATGCATGAAAAATTTCTGGGGAAGTGATTCTTGAATCAGTAAGAGGGAATGAAATCTATACGAATGGAAGGATTAGTCTGACTAGAATCTTGACTGTTTCACCTAAAGTAGGAGTTGGCAAATCATAGTCTTGGAGCCAAATCCAGCCTACAGTCTGTTTATCAGTGGTTAAGCGCTTGGCTGCTAACCAAAAGGTCCGTGGTTCATCCCTATCAGCCACTCCGTGGGAGAAAGATACAGCAGTTTGGTTTTATAGAGATTACAGCCTTGGAAACCCTATGGCACAGTTTACCTCTGTCCTGTAGGGTCACTATGAGTCAGAATCAACTCCATGGCAATGGATTTGGTTTTTGGTTGGGGCCTGTTTTTGAAATAAAGTTTTTTTTTTTTTTTTAATTT
>NW_006921664.1:11745622-11759681 GCF_000298275.1 Orycteropus afer afer | reverse complement strand
TTTGCCTCCAAATGATTTTGAGTTTTGTTCCGCATTGTTCTCCCTCTCTATGCAGGATCTCGTACATCCCTTCCAAGTGGATGACAGTGGTAGCCGGGCATCATCTAGTTCTTCTGTTCTCATAGGGTTTTTGGGTTTTTATAGTGATTTTAGTAAATGACTGTGTGATCAGAAAATTGAATTTCTTTGTAGTCAAATGTTATATAACAATGACATATTAATTTATTAAGAAAACTATGTAAAAATGTCAGCTCATCTCAGCAGAATTCTATCAGACAATTCAGTTGAATATTAGTCTCAGAAATGCTAATTTAGCTTCTGAGACCAGGGTTTAATTTATCCATAATGCATAATGCATTATAATTCCAGGTAATGCAACATAGATAGCGTTATCAGGTAAGACAACACTCTGACTCTTTTGCTGGCTCTCCTTTTCCTACCCATGCCCTCAGTCAGCACTTCTTACCTGGAGTCTGAATTCCTCCAGGAGCTCTGGTAGGGTAGTGCCTAAGGCATTTGACTGCTAACCTAAGACTGGCCGTTCAAAGCCACCAGCCACTCCTCGGAAGGAAGGTTGGACAATCTACTTCCGTAGTGATAACTGCCTCGGAAACACAGGGAGGGATCGCTATGAGTCTCATCCGACTCAACGGCAATGAGTTTTAGTGAGAGGAGGAATGCACAAAATTTTTCTCCAAAGTCGTTTCTTAGAGTTTATTTTTCTAATGTGTATATAGGTACATACTAGTTATTTGGTAAATACTGTGCTAGAGTTGGAAAAGACAAATATCTTCTGTAAAAAGCTAGAGGCGTTACTAGAAGTATGTCTAGAAGGCCGTGTGGAACCACCGAAGGAATAGATACTTAAGTCTGAAGAAAAATTGGAAGGTAGAGAAGGCCTAACAGAATAGATTCTGTTAAACAACTTGGTTTACGTTTATGTACATACTCTCATTACCAAATCACCTATTGTGCAAAAAAGTGTTTAAATTGAATATATTTACATTGAATTGCATTGACTAAGAACTTAATGGGTTATTTCTCCATTGATTAATATATCAAATATGTATTAAATTGATCATTTTGGAAATAATTAAAATGTGCACATTTACAAATCCACAAACAGACTTTGCTTGTTATCATTTAACCCAAAATTCTCCCAATTTTCCACAGGTATTTCATTGGTAGAAATTATAACATACATCAAGATCAAGGTATACAAGATTTAAGGGGTGGAGAGTGTAAAAGGAAATGAGCAAGAACAAGTCATAATAGGAATCTAATAGACAATAGTAAGGAATTTAGATTTTAACCAAAGAGGAATAGGGAAGTTTTGAAGAATTTTAAGTGAGCTATGTCAAATTAATTTTACTTTTTTTGTGATAGTTTACATAAAATGATGACCAATATTAACCTCAGTATTAGGGGCTTTATAAAAGTCCTATTGGTATTTAAGTTAGTATAGTTTTTTGGGATGGCAGGATTAAAATCCTTATTCCTGATACCTTAAATTTATTCTCATGCTTTCTGCATTATAATTGAATCCTGTCAGCTGAAATGTAGCTAGCAATTAAAAATTGAGAACTACCAGAGTGTTCTTGCTTCTGACTCTTTTTTGGGTTTATGAGAGTGACAACTATATTAGGCCTAAGAATTTAATCTTCTGGAATTTAAAAACACAGGCGTCATCTACTCATGCTTGCTGATTCTCGATAAATTTGATGTCTTACAAATAACAATGTAACAGCTTTAATATTTTATTATTCTTCTTTGAAACATAGAGTCAAGGTTCACTAATTTGGAATTAGCTATGATTCTTGGTGAGACCCACTTTTAAAGAGTCTCTTGTAACAAGTCTCTTTGTTCTCATACAGCCTGTCACTGTGAAACCAAAATCATTTTTTAAAATCATTTGACATATCATGAAACTGCTAGGTCACAGTGAGACCAAACCTGAGGAAATTAAACTCATTGAGTTAGACTCAATTAGTTAAACTCAGCCCTCCAGTGTGATAGATTGGTGAATGTGGTAAGTGAATACCAGTTACTAAGTAAAGCAGATGTGATTAGCTCATCCCTTGAACTGAAGTCCAGGTTAGATAGAGTTAGAAAATGAGGGTAAGGGATGTTTGCTTCAAAAATCATTTGCAAGTACACGTGGATTTCACATCTGATCTGTCTGTATTGTCATAAATACATAAGAATCTGCTGGATCATACCATCATGGGCCCATTCCAGTTTAACTCTTATCACAATTCTCTGTAGAACTACTTGCAAGTAAATTAACTACTCTCAAGCCTTTATTTCCTCATAAGAAAAATGAGAGGATTGGAATAGAAAATATCTTAAGGCTTCCCTCTGTGGTTCTTAAGTTATTCAAAGACAGCTAACATTATACTTTGTTGTTAGCCATCACTGAGTCTGCCCACTCCCCAGACTCATGGTTGACCATACACACAACTGAAGGAAACGCTACCCAGTCCATGCCACCCCATGATCAGTTGCACATCAGAACATTGTAGATACAAGGCCTTTCTTCCTAATCTTTCTTAGTCTGGAACCTCTGCTAAAACCTGTTCAGCATCTTGGCAGCAAGCAAGCCTCCACAGACAGATGGGTGGTGGCTGTGAATGAGATGCATTGGCTGGAAATCAAACCCAGGCCTCCTGCATGGAGGGTGAGAATTCTACCACTCAACCACCAGTGCCCCCATATCATTATGCTAACTTGACTTAAAAGAACATACTGCAGCGAAACTAGTAGCTAAAAATGAAAGCAGTGTATTAAAAACATATCATATGTGGAATTGGAGGAAATAGACTAGGATGCTGAAGGATGTTGTATTGGATGAAGTTGCTAGGAAAATCCCACTTTCTGTGAGGCCTGCATCTTCCAAACAAATGTTACCTCTTGGATCATCAGACTAACCTCTATATAAGTTGAAGTCTGTAAGCCCTAAATTATAATGAAATGGTACAGTTTTGCTTCTGACCACTAGTTTAATTTAGATGAATGTGTTTGATGCTTGATTTTTAAATGTATGATAGACTCTTAGTGATAAAATGAGAAGGTTGGAGTTTTACTTTTGCTTAGACCTGCTGTCCAGGCTATGGTACCTGACCATTCCTGATGAGCTGTGACTACCAATAAACCCCAGAAAAAAAGGGGGGCACTTTTGCACACTTTTTCTGTGATTTAGAGTAACAGGATGTATTGGTTACCTACTGCTTCTCTGATAGGAATATACCACAAGTGGGATGGCTTGAACAAACAGGAGTTTATTCTCTTACAGTTTGGAGGCTTTAAGTCCAAGTTCAAAGTGCCAGGCTCTAGGGGCTGGGATTTTGAACTTTGTTCTATATTTTTTTCCATTCTCTCCAGCATCTTCTGTGGTCTGGTCAAAGTACAGGTAGGCACCATCTAGATCTGGTCTCAGGATCGTGGAGGATGTAGTTCACATATTCCCTTAGTCCTTTGGACTGATTGTTTCCTTGAGTCTGATTTTCTTCACTCTTCTTTTCTCCCATTGAGGCAAAACCACTAGTTGCATGTTAGATAGCTATTCACTAGCTTATAAGAGCCCAGTTGCTACTCACCACAGTAGAGTATAGAACATTGTCTTTTTGGACTACATTATGTCAGTTGTAGCTGTACCCTGAGACTGTGGTCCTAAACCCCCAAACCCAGTGACTCATTCCCACAAGGTGTATGGTTATGGCTAAGAGGATTTTCTATCTTTACCCCTCAGACCTGTGTTTTTGATGCATTCTGATTTCTGGTGATGAGCTGAAACTTTAGCTTCATAACTTCATCAGTTACTGTCACATTTAATTTTAAGACATGATCAAACGTCTAGTTCATTGCATAGTGCCTTGAGTCTTACAGGCTTGCAAGCAGCTGTGCAAGGTACAACAGTTGGCCTCTATTTGTCTGGAGCAGCAGAGGAAGAAAAGAGGAAATTGTGCTCAGGATTTTGGGCTTATCTAGAACCCACTTGAGCTCTGGTGGCATAGTGGTTAAGGCACTTGACGGCTAACGGGAAGGTCAGCGGTTCAAACCCACCAGCTGCTCCATAGAAGGACGACTGGGCAGTCTATTTCCATAAAGATTTACAGCCTCAGAAACTCATTGGGGGTCACTATGAGTTAGAAATGAATTGAAAATAACTGGATGGCAGTGAGTTTGGTTTTTGGTTTGCTAGAGTCCACTTACCCAGACATTTCACAACACTGGTTAGTAGTAAGAGCATAACAAACAAATTATTATCAGTGAAGGGAGGCAACTGCTGTTTAAGGAAACTTCATTTTCTTGTAGCTACATTAAAAGTGATGAATCATATGTGGCTAATTGTCTCTGTGAAAAACTGCCTCCTTTGACATGAGACCAGAAGAACAGGATGGTGCCTTACTACCATTACTAAACATTTTGATCAAAGATTCCATAGAAGAATCCTGATCAAAAAGGGAATCATGGAGAGCAGAATTTCAAATTCTCATGGATGCAGACTTTTTGGAGGCATAGTGACTGGATGAACGCACTGAAATTATTGCCTTGAGGTAATCTTGAAACCAGAAATACCCCCTAAATTCTTTTTAAAATCAAGCAATAATTTAGCTAGTAAAAAACATAGGTGCCCAGGTGGTGCAGTGGTTAATGCACTTAGCTGCTAGCTGAAAGATCAGTAGTTCAAACCCTCCAGCTGCTTCGCAGGAGAAAGATGTGACAATCTGCTTCCATAAAGATGTACAGCCTTGAAAACAATGTAAGGCAGTTCTGTTCAGTCCTGTGGGTCACTGTGAGTTGGAAGAGACTCAACAGTAGTGGGTTTGGTTTTGGTTAGTAAAAAGTATCTGCCATTAGCATTGCGCTTTTTTAAGAATTATCTGTATGGGATCAAATTGACAATAGCAACTGGGAAGATTAGATGGGAAATTTAGGGCAGTGAGTTTCTGTTAATCGGGGATTAACAACTCAGAAAAGGAGGGTGAGAATGTAATCAGTGTCACTGAATTATACATTTAGAAACTGTTGGTGTATGTTCTGTATATCATATAACTTCAATTTAGGATTTGCACTTCTCAAGTATACTTTTTTTTTTCTCTCTCTTTTGCCTTTTCATAAGAAAGGGAGTTAACAGTAGTGAGCAAGCCACAGTTCAGTATACGTACCTTGATGACTCACAATTCGGCTTACCCACATGATTCATAATTTTAATTTAGCCAAGAGAAAATGAGGTTTCTTTAAACAGCAGTTGCCTGCCTTCACTGATGGTAATTTGTGTGCTGTGCTGTTACTATTCACCAGTGTCTTTCAAATCTCTGAGTAAGTGAACTCTAGATAAAACCAATCCTGAGCAAAATTTTTCTCTTATTTCCTTGGCAGTGGCAGAAAAGAATCTTAAAACTCAGAAGTCTCTCCTCCTCCTCCTCCTAACATGTTCTCTCTAATTTATATTCCTTAAAAATGAAGTGTGCCTGCTGTAGTGTCATATACACTTTTTTAAAAATTGAAATACAGAGAAGTTTCACATGGCTGCTGTATAAAATGACTCTTAAATTTTTGATAAAACCTACTTCACTACAATGGATTATTTTAATAAAAGGTAAAACTCAAGTTCTTTTTTTATTTTTAATGGAATTTTATAGAATATGTATTCATAAATTAAACTGTACTATAGTACAATTAATGTTATTTTGGTACTACTAACTTTAAAAAGTGATTTGGGTAACTTTTCTGTGCTGTGCATGAGAATCATCTTTTTATGTTGAAAAGAAATTGCTTTCAAAACTGTCTGGGCCCCAAGCCTTTTAAAAAGGTTACTTTTTACCAGTTCTTCCATGTTGTTGTTGTTATGTGCCATGGAGTCGGACTTGACTCATAGCGACCCCTCCTTGGGTTTCTGAGGCAGTATCACTACGGAAGTAGATTACCCAACCTTCCTTCCGAGCCTTCTGCCAGCCTTCTGGTTAGCAAGCAGTCAGGTGCCTTAGACACTACGCTACCAGAGCTGCTCTTTCTTCCATAGTCATAGTAAAGTTTAGATAGTGAATAGTTTAGGTTCTTAATCTTGTTTTAGCCGAGTTCCATACCAACAGTGTGTGGGCATGTTTTTTAAGGTCTGTAAGGCTTAATATCTCACCTGTAAAATGTAGATAATAATGACAAAGTTGTTTTGAGGGTTTCATGAGATAATGAAGTACTCTGAAAAAGTGCCTGGCCCCCACAATAAGCACCCAGTAAAGGAAGATAAGGAGCTCTGGTAGCATAGTGCCTAAGGCACTTGACTGCTCACCAGAAGGCTGGCGGTTCAAACCCACCAGCCACTCCTCGGAAGGAAGGTTAGGCAATCCTACTTCGGTAGTGATGCTGCCTCGGAGACCCAAGGAGGGGTCGCTATGAGTCGGGGCTGGCAAACAACAACAACAACAAAGGAAGATAATATTTATTTTCACCGCAGTTGTTGTCTTACTTTGGTATTGTGTGTGTTTGTTTTTTTTTTAATTTCCCACCCCCTAGCTTTTTTCCTGGGAATATTCCTCCCAGCTTCTTTAACCATTTGTTGAATGCTTTTTATAAAATAATCATAGAAGAAGATAAGAATTCCAAACTATTTTAATAGTGTGTGATAGGACCACACTGGTGGTTTTTTTATCCTCGTATCTGTGCTTTCCCAGTTACATGTGGTGAAAACTTGTTGCTTTTGTAATTAGTGACAAATGTTGAGGGAAGGTGGATGGCAAGTCCTGGGTAAGGCAAGTCTGTGTGTGTGTGTGTGTGTGTGTGGATTAGGAGTACTAAACAGCATTCTAGATATGAGAGTGGTGGTTCAGGTAGAATTCTCACCTTCCATACAAGAAACCTGGGTTAGACGTTCAACCAGTGCACCTCATTTACAGCCACTACCTTTCTGTTAGGAGGCTTGTGTATTGCTGTGATGCTGAACAGAGCCTCCAGACTAAGATGGACTAGGAAGAAATGCCTGGTGATCTACTTCTGAAAATCAGCCAGTGAAAACCCAGTGGATTACAGTACGTATGATCCACAAAGGATCATGAGAATGGCTAAGGACTAGGCAAAATTTTGTCTCATTGTGGATGGAATAACCATGAGTGAGGAACTAACTCAACAGCAGCTAACAGCATCAAACAGATTTGCAATAGAGAACGTAATTGATACTACTCAAAATGAAATTAAACAATTTCAGATAATATGTTTGCTATATTCATTGTCAGAGAGTTTATTAAATTAATTTAAAAGATATTTACTGTATATTTGCTGTGCCTTACTTATACAGTAAGCATCTTATAATACAAACCAAGATGTTAACTTTTTTTTTTTTTAACTGCTCCCTGTTACTCCTTAAAAAGAGTTGGGTATTCAACCACTCTATTCCAAAGTTAATTCCTCCGTATCCCCAAATCTCTGTGAAATAACTGGAAAAAAAATTACAGAAATTTGTAAATGTATTAACAGCACTGAGAATGGGAACAGATTGAGTAACAATCAGCAATGAAGAGACTTTCCAGATTCTAGAAGGCAGAAAGCAGGTGGCATTGATACATAAACCAAGGTAGAGGAAGCCACAGCATAGCATACTCACAAGCGAATGCTGCAGGTAGAATCTGTTCTTCCCTGTAGAGTCCTGAAGAGACTGTAGGCTCAAATCAGAGACAAAGAACAGAAAAGATGATAGGACAGGGTGTTAATTAAATGACTGTATACACACACATACATATACATACACACACACACACACATATATACACACTATATATATATACATATGTGAAAAGTTAACTGGATATCCTACCCACACACCCAGCCCATATCAAGACTGCAATAGCAACATTGGTTCCTATGCCTAAGGCACTTGACTGCTAACAAGAAGGCTGGCAGTTCAAAGCCACCAGCCACTCCTCGGAAGGAAAATTGGGCAATTCTGTAGTAATACTGCCTCGGAAACCTAAGAGGGGTCACTGAGTCAGGTCTGACTCGATGGCACATAACAACAACAACAACATTTTCCAAAAAAATATTTTTGGAACTCTTCACCTGGTGAAGACTAGGAGTTATAGTGAAGGTTTAGAACCCCCAAGGTAAACTCCAAAACTCCCTGCCATGGAGTTGATTCTAATTCATAGTGCAACCCCTTTTGGGTTTCCAAAGCTATAAATTTTTACAGAAGCCGACTGCCCCATCTTTCTTCTGCAGAACAGTTGGTGGGTTCAGACCACTGACTTTTGATTAGCAGCCAAATGCCAAGTTTTGGGATGACATCAAGAACATCATCCATGAGGAAAGGAAAAGGTCATTAAAAAGACAGGAAAGAAAGAAAAGACCAAAATGGATGTCAGAAGAGGCTCTGAAACTTGCTCTTGAGCAGAGAGTAGCTAAAGCAAATGGAAGAAATGACAAGATAAAAGAGCTCAAGAGAAGATTAAAAAGAGGAGCTCAGAAAGACAAAATAAATCGTTATAATGAAATGTGCAGAGAACTGGAGTTAGAAAACCAAAAGGGAAGAACACGCTCAACATTTCTCGAGCTGAAAGAACTGAAGAAAAAAAATTCAAGCCTTGAGTTGCAATACTGAAGGATTCTATGGGCAAAGAATATTGAATGATGCAGGAGGCATCAAAAAAAGATGGAAGGAATCCACAGTTACAGAAAAAAAAGAATTGCTTGATGTTCATCTATTTCAGGAGGTAGCATATGATCAGGAATCAATGAAGTTTTGGTTCTCTAGTGCTGCTCTAACAGAATACACCACAAATGGGTGGCTTTGCATAAACAGATTTATTCTCTTAAAGTTTAGGAGTGCCAGGTTCAAAGTGCCAGCTGTAGAGGCTGGGTAAAAAGCACCTTGACCTTGGGCTTCAGGTCTGCTTGTTGTTCCGCGCCCCCTGAAACTGGAGGCTTTTCTTAACTCAGGCAGCTGCTTGCTGCTGAGACTGGCAAACCTGAGATCGACAAGTAAAAATGTACAGGCCCATGATTATCAAACAGCATGATGGGCCACTAGTTTAAGCTCAGAAAAAGTCCTAAGATTAGCAGACAACATGGCTGCAGACGACTCAGCTACATGCTGGATTGAAGTGTGCCAGAAGCTACAGAGACCTTTCACAAAGCTTTTTCTTATATATTGGAAACAGATCATATCCCTAAGGCAGGCAGCTACTCATCTGCTCCAGTAGATTCCACCATGGAGTTGATTACCAATCCCATCGTAGGGAATAACTACATCTAGCTGCCCAGCCACTCAAAACCAGACCCAGCCAAGTTGACACATAGCTACCACAAATGGTATTGAAGGAAGAAGTTGAAGCTGCACTGAAAGGATTGGTGAAAAACAAGGCTCCAGATATTAACAGAATACCCCTTGGGATGTTTCAACAGACAGATGCCACGCTGGAGGCACTCATTCCTCTATGCCAGGTAATTTAGAAGACAGCTACCTGGCCAACTGACTGGAAGAGATCCATATTTGTACTCATTCCAAAGAAAGGTGATCCAGCAGAATATGGAAATTACCAAACAATATCATTAATATCACATGCAATTAAAAGATTGCTGAAGATGATTCAAAAACAGTTAACAGCAGTATTGACAGGGAACTTCCAGAAATGCAAGCTGGATCGAGAAGAGGGCGTAGAATGTGGGATATCATAACTGATGTCAGATGGTTCTTGGCTGACAGCAGAGAGGACCAGAAAGATATTTTCTTGATTATGCAAAAGCATTCACCTCTGTGGATCATAACAAATTATAGATAACATTGAGAAGAATGGGAATTCCAGAACACTTAATTGTGCTCACAGGGAACCTGTACGTAGACCAAGAGGCTGTCATTTGAACAGAACAAGGGGATACTGCACAGTTTAAAATCAGGAAGAGTGTACATCAGGGTTGTATGCTTTCACCACTTCATCTATATGCTGAGCAAGTAATCTGAGAAACTGGACTATATGAAGAAGAATGCAGCATCAGGATTAGAGGAAAACTCATCAACACCCTGTGATGTGCAGACAACACAACCTTGCTTGCTGAAAGTGAAGATGAATTGAAGTACTTACTGATGAAGATTAGACTGCAGTCTTCAATGTGGATTACACCTCAACATCAAGGAAACAAAACTCCTCACCACTGGACCAATAAGCAGCATCGTGGTAAATGGAGAAAAGATAGAAATTATCAAAGATTTCATTTTACTTGAATCCACAATTAACGCCCATGAAAGAACACTAGCAAGAGATCAGACGTTGTATTGCACTGGGCCGATCTGCTGTAGGAGACCTCTATAAAGTGTTGAAGAACAAAGATGTCACTTTGAAGACTTATGTGCGCCTAACCCAAACCATAGTATTTTCAATCACCTCATAATCATGTGAATGCTAGAGAATAAATAAGGAAGACCAAAGAAGAGTTGATGCTTTTGAGTTGTGGTGTTGGTGAAAAATACTGAAAATACCATAGAGTGCAAGAAGAATGAACAAATCTGTCCCGGAAGAAGTGCAGCCAGAATGCTCCTTAGAAGCAAAAATGGCCAGAGTTCATCTCACCTGCTTTGGTCATGTTGTTAGAAGGGAGCATTCCCTGGAGAAGGATATCATGCTTGCTAAAGTGGAGGGTCAGCAAAAAAGGGTGAGACCCTTAATGAGAGGATTTGCAACAGTGGCTGCACTGATGGGCTCAAGTATAGCAAGAATTGTGATGATGGTGCAGGACCAAGCAGTGTTTTGCCTGTTGTACATAGGGTCACTAGGTTGATTCTGACTCATAGTGATCCCCTTTGGGTCTCCGAGGCAGTAAATCTTTACAGAAGTAGATTAGCCAGTCTTCCTTCCGCAGAGTGTTGCCATCTAAATACCACATGAATGTGGAGTCTGTTATAATCCATAATCTGTTGTGGGAAGCATATCTAGCCAACAACAGAGGAACATGGACTAGGAGGGCAAGAAAAAACAAAGCCTAGATGACCATGAAATTATGTAAAATATAAAAAAAAGAGATACTATTGCCAGATGAGTAAAGAAACATGAACTAACAATTCACAAAATAAATACTTTTTGGAAAAAATGCATCACAGATGTAATTAGAAATAGTGAAATATTTTCCCAGTGTGTACTTAGCAGATTTTTAAAAAGAATACCCATTGCTAATAGAAATCTTTGGTAGCATAGTGGCTAAGGCACTTGACTGCTAACTAAAAGGCCGGCGGTTCAAACCCACCAGCCACTCCTCGAAAGGAAGATGGGGCAGTCTACTTCCATAGTGATACTGCCTCGGAAACCCAAGGAGGGGTCCCTATGAGTCGGGTCCGACTCAATGGCACATAACAACAACAACAATAGTAATCTTGTGAATAATTCTATAGAATTCTATAGAACACACCAGTTATACAGTACACATGATAAATCTTAAACAGTTTGTTTCCACTTCTGAGACACTATCGCATGGAAAACATTTTAAATGTAGAAATAGACGTTCATCCATTATAATGTAGAAGACTAGCACTAATATGTTAGAGGATTTGGACGTAAATGGTCTATGTCTTTAAAAAAAAAAGTTTTTGACAAGTAGATGTCATGGCAGCACCATGAGTAAAATTGTGCTCCATAGGGTGGGTGGGTTTGTTTGTTTTCCCTGAATTTGATTTATTTTATTATTACCGAGAATTTACCCAGCCAAACATACACCAATTCAGTAGTTTCTATATGTACAATTTAGTGACATTGATTATATTCTTTGAGTTGTGCAACCATCCTCACACTCCTTTTCTGAGTTGTTCTTCTCTTATTAAAATAAACTCACTGCCTCCTAAGGAGGAGCTCTGGTGGGGTAGTGCTTAAGGCATTTGACTGCTAACCAAAGGCTGGTGGTTCAAACCCACCAGCCACTCCTCGGAAGGAAGGTTGGGCAATCTATTTCCATAGTGATACTGCCTGGGAAACCCAAGGAGGGGTCGCTATGAGTCAGTCAAAGGCAGTGCATTTGGTTTTGGTTTTGCCTCCTAAGGGTTCCTATCTAATCTTTAAAGTTGCTGTGGTCAGTTTGTTCCTATATAAATAGTTCTTGTTGTTGTTACGTGTTGTTGAATCAGACCCACTCATAGCGACCCCTTCTTGGGTTTCCAAGGCAGTATCACTACGGAAGTAGATTGCCCAACCTTCCTTCTTAGAAGAACTTAATGCTCAAGGCAGACCTTTTTTTACTACTTAAGTTAAACTACTGTTGGATTTTAAGATGCCAAGAATATTTTTAGTTTAAAGATCATCTCAGGGCAGCAATTTCAGGGATTCATCTACCTTCCATGGCTCTAGAAAGTCTAGAGTCCATGAGAATTTGAAATTCTCTTCTCCAATTTTCCTTTTTTGATCAGGATTCTTCTGTGGAATCTTTCACCAAAATGTTCTGTAATGGTAGCCAGGCACCATCTAGTTCTTCTGGTCTCATGGCAAAGGAGGCAGTTTTCGTGGAGGCAGCTACCACACATTCCGTATCTTCCTCCTGTTCCTCACTCTCCATCTTCTTCTCTTGCTCCAGGTAAATAGAGACCAATTATCGTGCCTTAGATGGCTGCTTGCAAGCTTTTAAGACCCCAGGCTCTACTCAGTGAACTAGGAGGTAGAACAGAAGCACTAAACATGTTATTAGGCCAATTAACTGGGGTGTCCCATGAATTTATGATCCCAAACTTTGAAACCAGGGAGCCAAATCCTGTTAGATGTTTGGTTGTGTATAAGCAATCTCAGCTGCTACTCTTTTATTATTATTATTATTATTTATCATTTTTGTAAATATATCACAGTTTTTACCAATTCAACTTTTTATAGATGTATAACTTACTGACAGCAATTACAATAATCAGCTGTGCAACCTTAACCTTCATGAATTATTCTATCACTGTTGGTCTCCTTTTCCTTCTCCTTCCTTACACTCAAAGAAAAACCAACTCACTGCCATCGAGTTGGATCTGACTCATAGTGACCCCTCCTTGGGTTTCCGAGGCAGTATCACTACAGAAGTAGATTGCCCAGCTGTCCTTCTGAAGAGTGACTGGTGGGTTTGAACCGCCAGCCTTCTGGTTAGCAGTCAGACGCCTTAGGCACTACGCTACCAGAACTCCCTTCCTGCCCCTGGTAACCACTAATAAACTTTGGTCTCTATACTTTTGCCTTTTTATATAAGAGAGGTCATACAATATCTTCTGTAATTGGCTCCCCCACCCCCCACCCTGAATAAGGTCTTTAAGCTCTGTCTGTGCTGTAGCATGTATCAAGACTTCATTTCTCCTACTGGTTGAGTAGTATTCCATTGTATGTATGCACCACATTTTGTTTATCCTTTCAGCTGTTAATAGGCATTTCAATTGTCTCCACCTTCTGGAGATTGTGAATAGTGCTGCAGTGAACATTGGTTTATGTTATAAGTCTTGGCTTTCAAGTCTTTGGGATATATACCTAGGAATGGAATTGGTGGGTCCTGTGGTACTTCTGTTTTTAAGTTTTTGAGGAACTGCCATACTGTTTTTCACAGCAGCAATATGTACTATTTTACATTCCTTCTACCAATGGATAAAGGTTCCAATTTCCCATCCTTGCCAACATTTGTTATTTTCTGATTTTTATTATCTTAGCCATCCTAGTGAGAGTGAAATGGTTATCCCCCTGCGGTTTGGATTTGCATCTCTCTGATGGTTAATGACACTGAGCATCTTTTCATGTGCTCAATGGCCATTTGATTGTCCTCTTTAGTGAAATGTTTATTCCAAGTCCTTTGCGTATTTTATGATCAACGTCTGATATATATATTATTTGGTTATTAGATTCTTGTCAGATACATGATTTGCAAAGATACTTACTTTCCCAGTTGGTAGCTTGTTGCTTGAACAATTTCTCTTAGAAAGATCAGCACGAGGCTGGTCCCCATGAGGCGGAGGTCAAAGATGTCCCAAATGTTCAAACTACCATGCCACTCCATCATCTCAGACATTAACCCCTCCTCCTCCTCCCAGTAATTTCCCCAGTCTTAGGGTTCTGAATTTCGCTGTAACGCCTCACAG
>NW_006921664.1:11736181-11745387 GCF_000298275.1 Orycteropus afer afer | reverse complement strand
TTTTTTTATACCCTCCAGCAAGGCAGGACTCAAGATACATTCCACTTGTGTTGTCCCAATAGAATTAACCTAAATCCCATCACAGAGTCGATTGCCAGTCATTGTAGGGAATGACTACTACCAGCTGCCCAGCCAAGTTGATACCTGACCTTAACTACCACACCACCCCAAACAGGCATGGATAATGGGATTTACGAAACACCACAGAATGGAGGACAATGGCTAGAAAGGGCCACATCAAGCAATTCACTGCACTTGTCTTTTCTCTTTTTTGGTAAAGTCTTCAGACAAACAAAAGTTCTTAAGTTTTATAAGGTCCCATTTATTTATTTTCTCTTTTGCTGTTTGTAATTTTGTTATTATTAGATAATCTGTTGTTGAAGGCTAGTCCTGACATCATTGTCCCTCCTTGTTCTTCTAAGAATTTTACAGTTTTAGTTTGCACATTTAGATCCTTAATACATTTTGAATTTGTTTTTGTGGATGATGTGAAACATGTGTCTTATTTCATTTTTCTGCAGTTTTCTAACCACTGTTTATGGAAGAGACTCTTCTTTCCCTATCAAATAGACTTAGTACCCTTGTCAGAAATCAGTTGACTGTAGATGTGTAGGTTTATTTCTGGACTCTCAATTCTGTTCCATTGGTGTATGTGTCTGTTGTTATACTAGTACCAGATTATTGCTTTGTAGTATGTTCTAAAATCAGGGATTAAGTCCTCTACTTAATTCTTCTTTTTCAGCATTTCTTTAGCTATTTAGGGCCTCTTGCCATTCCATATAAAGTCGAGGATTGGTTTTTCTATTTTTGTAAAGAAGACTGCTAGAATTTTTATTGGGATCTATAGATCTCTTTGGATAGTATTGACATCTTAACAGTATTAAGTCTTCTAATTTGTGAACATGGAACATCTTTATATTTATGTAAGTGTTATTTAATCTCTTTCAGCAGTGTTTTATAGTATTCATTGTGTATGTTTTTCATGTCCCCAGTAGATGTATTTCTAGGTATTTCTCTGAGATGCTACTGGAAACAGAATTGTTTCCCTAATTTCCCTTTCAGATTTCTCATTGCTGGTGTATAGAAACCCAGCTAATTTTTGATCGTTGACCCTCTACCTGCATCTTTGCTAAATTCCTCTATTAGTTGTAGAAGTTTTCTTGTGGACTCTTTGATATATTCTGTATATAGGATCATATTATCTGCAAACAGAGACAGTTTTATTTCTTCTTTGCTAATCTGGATACCTTTTATTTCATTTTCTTGTCTTCTTGCACTGGCTAAGATTTCTAATACAATATTGAATAGAAGTGGTGAGAGTGAGCATCTTTTTCTTGTTACCAATTTCAAGCGGAAAATTCTCAGTCTTTTGCTCTTAAGTATAATGTTGGCTGTTGGCTTTTCATATTTGCCATGAATTACATTGAGGATTTTCTTTTGTTCTACTGATGTGATGTATTATGCTCATTAGTTTTGTAGAACCGTCCCTGCATTACTGAAATAAAGCCCACTTGGTCATTGTGTATGACTATTTTAGTACAATGTTGGATTCTGTTTGCTTTTGTTTTGTTGAGGAATTTTACATGTTCAAGAAATATTGGCCTGTAGTTTTATTTTCTTGTGATGTCCTTGTCTAGTTTGGGTATCAGGGTTATGTTTGCTTCATAGAACGAATTAGAGAGTTCTCCTTCCTTCTCTAAATAACCAAAAGGCCAATAATTTGAACCCACCAGCCTCTCTGCGGGAGAAAGATAACACAGTCTGCTTCCATAAAGATTTACAGCCTTGGAAACCCATTGGGGATCACTATAAGTAGGAATTGACTCAATGGCAGTGAATTTGGCTTTTGGATTTGAATGACACAAAAAACCTCACTGCCTTTGAGTCCATTCCATCTCCTAGCAACCCCCATTTGGTTTCTAAGACTGTCAGTCTTTATGGAAGGAGATTGCTTTGTCTTCCTCCCATGGAACAGCTGGTGGGTTTGAACCACCAACCTTCTGGTTAGCAGCCAAATGCCTTAGCCGCTACACCACCAGAACTCCTTTTTGAATGAGGGCTTAATGTTAAATTTTTTGTCAGTATTCTGATAATGTGGTTTGATATGTCTTATTCAGTTAAATGCCATATTAATTTTTAAACTAAATTATTCAGGTATGGTTAATCAATGTTTTTTCCTTTACATTTTTGAAATTAGCAAAGCTTTCATATACATCTGCTTCCGTAAAGATGTACAGCCTTGGAATCCCTATGGGTAGTTTTACTCTGTCCTAAAGGGTCACTATAGTTAGAATCAACTTGATGATAATGGATTTCATTTGGTTTTGGTTTCATAAATAATATCAAGTTCATACAAAGTGTTTTAATAATAATACTCAAACAGAATATGTATATAATTAATTTCTAGCTCATACACAGTACAGCCTAAAGCAAGTATAAATTATATGCTATATTATTTTTTTTATTACATCTATTAAGTATCCAGGCTTTGAATATCATTTCTTTTTTTTAAAAAAAAAATTATTGTGTTTTGAGTGCAAATTTATAAAGCAAATTTGTTTTTCATTCAACAGTTCATGCACATTTGATTTCACACCCTTGACTACCATCCCCAACCATAAAAGACTCTCCTCCCCTCTCCTCCCTTTGACTGCCCGTTCCTTGTGCCCTTCTTAACTATCCATTCCTGTCTATCCAGCTTTCTTTCTATGTGAGTGCTGCCTCTCTGGTGTCTCATGGCTGATTGCTCTCGGGGGGCATCTCCCTAGATTATGTGGGTGCATCACCCTGAGGTAGGTGTTCTGCATGTAGGTTTTTCTACTGTTGGACTGAGAGCCACTCCATAGGAGTTGAGTGAGTCCAATTCTTGGCCCAAAGGGTAGCCCAGGGCTGTCATCTTAGGGGTTCCACCAGACTCTATCCAACCAGCAATCTGGTCATTTTTGTGATTCTGAATTTTGTTCCACATTTTTCCTCCCACTCTATTCAAGATCTCCAGCTTTGAACCCTTTCCGAGTGGTTGGCATTGGTATTCAGGCACCATCTTATAGTTCCTCTGGTCTTGGGGTCATGAAGACTGAGGTCCTCATGGTCCATCTTATCTTTGGATTGTTTCCAGATGCCTTTGATTTTCTTTACTCTTCTTTGTTTCAGATGAGAGGACACCATTAGTTGTATCTTAGATGGCCATTCCAAAGCTTTTAAGACCCCAGTCACTCTTCACCAAAGTAGTTCGTAGAACAACATTTTTATGTACTAACCAAAACCCAGACTCACTGCTGTCACGTCAGATCTGACTCATAGCAACCCCTCCTTGGGTTTCTGAGGCGGTATCACTGTAGAAGTAGATTGCCCAACCTTCCTTCTGAGGAGTGGCTGGTGGGTTTGAACCACCAGCTTTCTGGTTAACAATAAATGCCTTAGGCACTATGTCACCAGGGCTGCCTTTTATGTACTAGATTGTGCCAATTGAGCATGATGTCCCCTAAGACTATAGTCCCAAGTCCACATGCCTGGTCAAAGTGTTTGGCTGTCTCTGAGAAGTTACCCCAACTCTGCCTTCTGTTGCTTCTGTAATGTATGTGGCTAATTTTGTAGCACAAGTGCATATGTAAAATTACCTTCAGCCAAATCTTTCTTTGGTCTAGGATATATTCCTGTTTGCCTATCCCAACCTGATCTTCTCACTTGCATTTATCTGTAGCCTGGTGTTTGGTGTTGGTGGTAATGCAGTATTGTGCATGTACTAGTATTTGCCTCTGTTGTCTGTATCTTATGTCCATGTTTCAGTGTCCTTCCTTTTCCCAATGTCATCATGCTGGTCACAGACTCTTTCCATACCATCCCTCCCCTCACCCAAATCAACATGTGAACCTTAACTAATCGGAAATTTTCCCTTCTCTTCTCTCCCATCCACAGTAATTAACAAAGTGAATTTTCTTCCCTGAGTACACCTTTCCCTGACTTATTTCATTCAGTATAATGTCCTCCAAATTCATCCACGTTGTGAGATGATTCGTGTATTCTTCATTATTCTTTATGTTGCATAGTATTCCGTTGTGTGAATGTACCATAGTTTGGTTATCCATTCATCTGTTGATGGGCATTTAGGTTGTTTCCATCTCTTTGCTATAGGGAATTGTGCTGTGATGAACATGGGTGTGCATGTGTCTGCTTGTGTCCTGTCTCACTTCTTTAGGATATATTCCTAATAATGGAATTGCTGGTGAATATCACTTCTGTATCCAGAGTTGTTAAATTCCATAAATAAAAGCATTTTATGTATTTAATTTTCAAATAGATAGTACATTCACGTGGTTCAAAATTCAAAAGGTTATCTACTATGTGATTATATATCCTTAGAGTTAGCATAGGAATATGGAAGCAAATCATAGTCTTTGCAATTAATAATTAATGTTTTACTAAACTTTAAGCATCAAGTCATTTTTCAACTCTTGGTGACTTCGTGTGCTACAAAGTGAAACACCATGGAGTTTTCTTGGCTGTGATCTTAATAGCAGCAGATTGCCAGGCCTTTCTTCTGTGATGCAGCTGGATGGGTTCAAACCACCAGCTTTTAGGTTGGCTGTTGGTGTTATGTGCCGTCCAGTCGTCCAGTTGACCCGACTCATAACTCATAGCGACCCTTCCTTGGGTTTCTGAGGTTGGCAGTTGAGTGCAAATCATTTGCATCACCTAGAGACCTTTTCCTGGCCCTAGGGGATGGCCTCAGGCCTAAGGCAGTCACCTGCCACACCCAAGCCTGGTGGTTCAAACCCATCAGCCACTCCTTGGAAGGAAGATTGGGCAACCTACTTCCTGTAGGATAGTAGGATAACATCTCTGTGGCAGATAACAACAACAACTGAGACCTTTTCCTAAACTATATAATCTTACTTTAACAGCATATTTAGGGGTTTAAAGACAAAAGTTGAAATAGCTGTAAATAGCAGTTTATCAGTCTATTACTTCTCCCAACATTCAGGCTCCACCCTGTTTACTTACTTCTCAACATTACTGAAAACATTTAGTCATAATGTGCTGGAAAACGCACAGGGACTAGGGTAAGAAAACTGCCTGTACTTAGGCTGTACTTAGACTGTACTTAGAGTCTTCTTTTAAAAGATCAAAATAGATTTTTTTGTTTTTTTTGTACCAACTTCCTCCACTGCCCCCTCAAAAATATTGCTTGTTCCTCCTCTTTTCCTTACGCATATCCACTCAAGCCAGAAAGCTGGGTAATTTGGCTTGAATTCTCCCTTCTCTTTACCCCCCACATCTACTCTGTCACCAAGTTTGGTCTACTTCTTCCTCAATAGCTCTTCAATCCCTCCATACCTTCTCCCTCATTCAAGCCCAAGTCATCTTTGCCCTGTAGTCCTCTGAGTCATAGTCTCATTTAAAAACTCCTGGTGGTTCTTTATTGCTTATAGAAATCCAAATTCCTAGCTTAAAAAGTTCTCCTGTTTCTGGTCCGTTTTACTTCTTATAGCTTCCTCCCTCCCCATCACCCCCAAGGTCAACTGGTTTGCTAATGCTGTCCTTCAAGTCTCAGCTTAGCCATCACTCCCTCATGTGTTCCCAAAATTTTGTTTATTTAACTGTGGTAAGGGCTTTACTTTTGTGCTGTTGGTAATTTGCACTGACTGGGAGCCGAGTGTGTGTTGCAGGCAAAGTTAGAATCCTCTAAAAAAGTGCCTCAATGTTTAAATTTTTCATTTAAACAATGTTTACCCTTTATTGAGTATGTTGCATATGTTATTTTAGGGAGCTCTGAGGTGTAGTGGTTAAAGCATTCAGCTGCTAACCAAAGAGTAGGTGGTTCAAACCCACCAGCTGCTCTGCAGCAGAAAGATGAGGCAGTCTGCTTTCATAAAGATAACTGCTCTGGAAACCCTATGATGCGGTTCTACTCTGGTCACTATGAGTCAGAATTGCCTTGATGGCAGTGAGTGAGTTATATGATATCTTACCAGTTTTACAAACAAGCTGAGATCCAGGGAGAGAAAGTAATTTAATTTGAGCCTTCCTGGTTTTAAGAATCTATGCCTTTGTGTCTGACAACATGTCTGGCAAGTCATATATATAAGTTTTACTGTGTAGACTAGGCAAAATGTTAAGCCATCTTTAAGCAGTTTTCAACTATTGTACACTTCTAACAGAGTATTACTTTTCCTTAGTTCAGACTTTGTTACAATTTTGTCTTACCTTATTCCATGGAATTTAGATAATTAGAAAATACTAAGTTGCTACATTTAAAAAATAGAACAAAGACTGGTACTTTGAATGTTGCTTGTATAGTACTTGATTGCATATTTTTAAATGTAAGAACTTGTCAGAGTTTGTGGTATCAGTTTGTACTAATGTTATGTTTAGCCTGGACTTCATTCTGTTTTCTCTTTTTAATAACTAATAACTAAATAATGAGGCTTTACTTACAGATTTTCAAAATACAGTAGCTTGCTTTAAGTATAAAATTTGCCAAAGATTTCTTGGGACACCAAAAGTACAAAACATTTTTTAAAAATTGATAAATTGTTCTTCATCAAAATAAAAAACTTCTACTCTTCAAAAAGGATGGAAAGAAAATGAAAGGACAAGCCACAGATTGGGAGAAAATACTTATTTTTAACTTCTTATTGTGATTTGGGTGAAAGTGTATAGAGCAAATTGATTTTCCATTCAACAGTTCCCACATATTTATTTTTGTAACATTGATTGCAATCCTCACATTGTAACAGCACTCTACCACTTTCCCTGTGTTTCCATTTCCAGTCCCTTCCTGCTTTCTGAGCTTTGTCCCTTGGAAAATACTGCCCTTCTGATCTCATAGTTGATTGTTTTAAGGAGTGCTTACCTTCCTGGTAATATTGTTCACTTTATAGGCCTGTCAGTTGGCTAAAAGTTGAACCATAAGAGGAGAAAATATTTTCAAAACGTTCATCTGGTAAAGGATTTGATTCCAGAACGCTAAAAAGCCAATCCAGTTTTTTAAAGAAAGAGCAAAAGATTTGAACACCAAAGACATATGGGTGACATAGAACCATATGAAAACATGCTCAAGATGATTTGTCATTAGAGAAATGAAAAACAAGAACCCAGTAAAATGCCACTACACTTCTCCTAACCAAATCAAACAAAACCTGTCGACATCAAGTTGATTCTGACTCATAGCAACCCTATAGGGTAGAGTAGAACTGCCCCATATGGTTTCCAAAGCTAGAAATCTTTAGGAAGCAGACTGCCACATCTTTCTTCTGTGGAGCATCTGGTAAGTTCAAACTGTGACCTTTTGGTTAGTATCTAAGTGCTTTAACTGCTGGGCCACTAGGCATATCTTTTAGAATGCCTAAAATTTAAAAACGGACCAGGTTCACACGCAGCGGGAAATCTCTTGTATTGTTAATGGTAATGCAGAAAAGTACAGCCACTTTGCAAAACATTTCAGCACACACCTAACATACAGCCTAGCAATCCCACTCCTAGGTATTTATCCAAAAGAAATGAAAACGTATGTATACACAAACAGTTGTACTCAAAATATTACTCAACCATAAAGAGAAATTATATTCTGATAACATGAATATGAAATTATGTTCTACAACATGAATGAACCTTGAAAACATACTGAGTGAAATAAATCAGACAGAAAAGGACAAATATTGTATGATCTTATGTAAAATATTTAGAATAGGTAAATGCATAGATCATTGGGTTTTTTGTTTTGGGATTTTGTGTGTGTGTGTGTGTGCTTGTGAGAGAGAGAGAGAGAGATAAGGTTGTTTTGTGCCTTAGTTGGTAGAGTATTAAGTAGTAGAGAAGTAGGTTGACTTCTTTGTTGTTGTTAGAATGTTTCTAACAATGAAATAGTATGGATTGGAGATTTGTGATTGGAAGCTCCTTGACCCACTCCCTGTATATGGTAGATTGATTAATGGCCTCATGAGATGTCTGCATCCTAATGCACACCTGTGAATATTATTTTATATGGCAAATAGGGTTTTCAGATATGGTTAAGTTTAGGATTTTGAGACAGGAAGTTTATCCTAGATTATCTGGTGAACCCTAAATAACAAATTTCCTTAGAGAGAGAGACAGAGGGAGATTTGACTGCAGTAGAAAAGAAGGCAGGATGACCACGAAGCAGAGATTGTACTGGTGTGGCCAGGAGCCATGGAATGCCTTGGCCTCCGGAAGCGGAAGTAAGGTTTCCTTCTGAAACCACCAGAAGGAACCAGCTCTGCTGGCACCTTGATTTTAGCTCCTTAAGACTCATTTTAGGTATCGTGGATAAGGCATTTGGATGCGAACCAGAAGGTCAGTGGTTTAAACCCATCAGCTACTCCATGGGAGGACAGTGAGGCAATCTGCTTCTATAAGGATTGACATCCTTGGAAACCCAACGGGGGTATTTATGAGTAGGAATCAACTTGATGGCAGTGGGTTTGGTTTGAAGACTCATTTTAGACTTCTGGCCTCCAGAACTGTAAGAAAATTAATTTGTGTTTTGTTTATCTTTTACAGCAGCATCAGTAAACTAATACGCTGTGGTGCACGTTAACTAAAAATATCAAGGCAGGGACCTACGCCTGTGAAATTCAACGCCATATCCCTAGCACCAGGAGCAGTGCTTTTCATAATAAGGTAGGTACTCAGTATTTACTATTTGTTGATAGTGGAGGGAGAAGGAAAGAAGTAAAATCAGGTGGCTTATAAGGAAAGTGACTGTTAAGGACTAATGTAGGCTTCTAGTTTATGGATAGGAGTTCTGGTGGCATAGTGCCTAAGGCTTTTAACTGCTAACTAGAGGGCTGGCAGTTCAAACCCACCAGCCACTCCTCGGAAGGAAGATTTGGCAATCTACTTCCATAGAGATACTGCCTCTGAAACCCAAAGAGGGGTCGCTATGAGTCAAATCGACTCTGTGGCAGTGAGTTTGGTTTTTGGAGATTATGGATGAAGCAGAGTAAAACAGTAAAATTGAAGTTGAAGCCTACCCATAAGCATAAGGATGCTTATAGTGGTATTCAAGACATTACTTTTAAAATGTTGAACAGTAAAAGTAGAAAATAATTGAGGAATCAAATAAGCCAAACAATTTGAAATTCAAGAACCCTTATCCTTTTAATGGGAAAAAACATAAATGCATGCATGAATGTGTTTGTGTTGGATTGGGTTCTCTAGAGAAACACAAAAACCAGCAAAGT
>NW_006921664.1:11692046-11735699 GCF_000298275.1 Orycteropus afer afer | reverse complement strand
TTTTTCCAGTTTGTTCCTGGGATAGTATTACAGGTAGGCCACACCCCTGGGGAAACTCCCCCTAGACTGACCGGCCGCTTAGGACGTAGTCATGTGATCCATCATGGGAAACACCACTCACAAGTGAAGTCCAGCCAAGTTGACAGATCTTCAACTATCACAGTGTTATATTTTAATTACAATTCAAGTTCGATTCTCCAGTTCTTCATGTATATGAGATGTCAAAGAGGTAGCAAATTGAGTCTTTGCAAAGTGAGTACAAGAGATAAACAGGCTTGTATTATTGATTTATTTTATGATTGATTTTAATTATATTATTTTAAACAAGTTGATATGTTCACATAATGCTGAGATCAAAATGCACAAAATGAAGCACAGTGACAAATTGTTCCACCTCTACACCAGTGGCTTAGTTTCCATTCTCAGACACAGTGCTACTGTTGTTTTTGTTTTTCAGATATCCTTCCAGATATATAAATAAGTAAATTCCTAAATAACCCCCCCTTTTTTTTTAACCTTTTTTTTTTTTGCAGTTCAGTGCATACAGGATACACTGTTTTCTGTACCTTCTCTCACTTATTTGAGCTACTTCTGTATCACTATGTGAAGAGCTTCCTCATTTATTATGGTTATGGTATTATTCCATGTATCATAACTTACTTTGCAAGGCCTCATTGATAGGTATTTTCCAACTTTTACTGTTTCGAGCAATGTTGAAATAAATAATTGTGAATAACAAAATTGAATGTCTGTCTTTAGGATAAATTCCTGGAAGGAGAATTTCAGGATCAGATATGTGGATTTGCAGTTTTGCCATAATGCCATCCTTTGAGATTGAACCCGTTTTTATTTCCACTGATGATGTATGAAAGTGCCTGTTTCTCTTCATCAAGTATTAGCAAACTTTTCTGTGAAGGACCAGATAGTGAATACATTAACTTTGTGGGCCACATATATTCTCTGCTGCATATTCTCCTTGGTTTGGTGTGATTTTCTTTACAACCCTCCAAAAACATCAACACCATTCCTAGTTCACAGACTAATACACCAAGGTGGCTATAATATGCTGATCCTTGCCAACAGTATTATGAATATGAAAGGTGAGAGGAACAGTGGTGTGCTTTTATATAGTTTTATTTGTAATCCTCTTATCAGTGAAACTGAACATATTTAGAGTCATCTGTATTTCTTTTTCTCTAACTATTCATATTTTTTTTTGCCAATTTTTCTACAGATGTTGATCTTTTTATAGTAACTCTTTTTAGATCAGGAAATTACTTATCTGTTAAATGAATTACATGTATTTTGCTTGGTTTTATATTTGTCTTTTTACTTTCTTTATTGAAGTTTTTGCCATGTAGATATTTTTATGACTTGAGTTTCATGTAATACTTTAGATCTTCCCCCCTCTACAATTATAAAACAATCTCTCCTGGGGGTTTTCCTGGTGCTTTTATCATTTGAATTTTTGATGCATTTAGAATTTATATTGATGTGAAGAGAATGGATCCAACTTTATTTTTTTCTAACTGGCTCACCAATTCTTCCAGTAGACATTTTTTTTCATCCCTTCTCTTGCCTATTTGAATTGCCACTTTTATTACACACTAAATTACAGTATATTTTTCAATCTCTTTCTTTATATTATGTTCCATTGATCCATCCAGACAGCTTGCTTTTGAATTCCAGTTCTCTAACCAAATTAGCTGTGTGATCATATTTCATTGAGGAAAAATAGGTGAAATTAAGTGACATGACATGACATCTACAACCTGCACCTAAACCCTTGTCCTTTGCTTTGCTTTCTATTACAACAGAAATGTCCCTGCTCTTCTTATGCTCTGGGTCTCAACTTTTCTGTCCACTCAAGGATTTTACTCCTAGAGTCACCCTCTTTTCTGTATTACTAATTTCTTCCTCTTTTGGTTTATTACCACTCAAATATTCCTGATAATACAAGCAGTCCCCGGGTTACAAACATCACCTTACGTACAACCTATAGTTATGAGCCAACCCTGTAAAGCCTATAATAGTTAATGATTCCTAATAACAAATGGGACTATTTTGCAACACACATCAAAACATTATTATTATTACTATATTACAATATATTACTATATCTAGAAGTGTTTCTTTAATGTTTTTTATGCATAGAAAGGTATACTATATACTATGGACTAAAACATTTAACTAATTGACCTCAGTTACAAGCCATACCTAACTGTTCAAATGTAGGTACAAATTTGACTTGAAGTCACATTTAGGAATGGAACTCATTTGTAATCTGGAACTGTCTGTGTTTAAAAAGTAAAGAGACAGAAAAACTTTGACCCCAACAGTACCTTCCATCTGTGGCTTCATTTTTCCATTCATCTTTAAATTCTTCCTTTCTGTACTTCTTGTTTTCTCCTCAGTCCACTCCATCCATGTAGGCTTTGGTTCCTACTTTGTTGATGCAGTGATACTTCCCAAAGTCACCAGCTACCTCCATCTTGCCCAATCCAGTAGTTAATTTCTCTGTTCTCATTTTACCTCATCTCTCAGCAGGATTTAGCGCTGTTGACCAGCTTCTGCTCTGGTGGAGTAGTGGTTAATGTATTTGCCTGATAATCAAAAGATCCAGGAAAAAGATGAGACATTCTACTTCAGTAAAGATTTACAGCCTTGGAAACCCTGTAGGGGCAGGTCTGCTCTGTCCTTTGGCATCACTATGAGTCAGAATTGACTCAATGGCAAAGGGTTTGGTTTTATTACTATACAACAGCTGGGTTTCCTCCTAAGTGACCACTCCTCCTCCTAAACCAGACTGTTCAGTTGTCTGAGGGCTCCATCCTTTGCCAACTTCTCTTATTCATCTCTGTCTTGTCCCTAAGTGAGGTCATGCAGTTTTGTGACTTTAAATGCCATTTGTAAACTTAAATTCAAATTTTTGTCTGTCTGTGCCTTCAACCTTGACCTCCAGAATTATCCAGTTTTCTATTCAACAACTCCAGTTGGATACCTAATATACAACTGGATGTCTAACATGCAAGTAGAGCTTAGAATTGCTTTCCCAAACCTGTTCTGCCTTTGTCTTTCTCCATTCTAGATAATGGCATACACACTCAGATATTTGGGGCAAACTTGTTTTCCCCTGTCCATAAATCAACAAATACTGTCAATTATTTCTCCAAAATATGTCCATTGCAATTAAAATAAAATCGATACACCTTTCCATGGCTTTCAAGGCCCTTTATATTTTGGCTTCTGCCTATCTTTAAATCTGTTACTGTTTCTCTGTTAGTCATTCACTAGGCTTCATCCACTCTGGCTTCTTCTGGTCCCCAGAACATGCCAAACCCCCTGCCATCTAAGAATCCTTGTATTTGTTATTCCCTGTGTCTTAATACTCTTCCTGCAGAGCTGGCTGGTTCCTTTATATGATTCAGTCTCAGATCACATATTACCTCTAGAGAGGATTCATGCTTACTGTCCTGTTAGAGAAGCCCCTCGCCCCAACCCCTTATCCTGTTGCCTCCTTATTTTCTTAATTGCATTTGTATCAATAGAATTTTCATGTTTGTTTGTACATGTGTTTATGTGTTTGTCTTAAATTCCAGGTAGATTGAACAACATCTAGACCAGGAATTGGGAGCTAAGTTGTGAATTTCAAGATTAGAAATGAGGAAAGAGGATTTTCTCCTTGGTAGTAACATCTTTTCCTGAATAACCGCTTGGAAGTACAAAATGTGCAGCTAGTAGTTATTAAGGAACGTTTACACTTTTAAAAAATGTCTTTGGGAGTCTTTACCTTTTCTATTTCTGTGTCACAGACCATATTTTAAATTGTTCTGGAGGAAAAATGATTTAACCCAGTTGGTGTAACTCCTAAATATTTTGCTTTGAAAGCACGCACACAAGTCCGAAAGTATTAATTGATATGGTAACACTCTGAGCTCACATGGTACTTAACTGTTATAAAAACAAAACAGTGGTTAAGTAGCCATGAAATAATTATAGCTTCCATCAAGTACAGAACATAATAGTGAAAAGAAGTCATTGCTGATTTATTTAGGAGCACCTTCTGTAGCATGCTTCATAACCTTGTTTAGACTTGGTGTCTTTCAGACTTCTAGTCAGTTATCTGAAATATATTATTAATTTTTACTGTTTTTGAGCAGAGCTTGTCATTCAGAATCTAGGGGTCATGTTCTCGGTACCTAGGTAAAGAGGGGCTCAATTTTTGTTTGATGAGTTAAATTGAACTTGTGGCCTATAAGTAGATTATTTGCCATCCCCTTTATAGTTCAAGCTGCTTCTGCTAAAATGTTGTGATAAAATGATAAACAAGTGTGGGAACAAAAAATGCACATATACAGATCTCAGTTTTGCTAAATATAGAGTAAAAGCAATCTCAAAGGATATATATTAGCGTATTAATGTTGTTAAATGGATAATACAATTACAAGGTTTTGTTTTTTTCTTTAAGAGTTTTCGGTATTGGGCAAATGAGCATATGAGCATGTGATTTCTGGATAGGGACTAACGTATTGCCCAACCTTTGGGTGCACCATGTGCAGCCAGTGTGTGAGGCACAGATCTACAGCCAGCTGACCTTGCCAGGCTTTTGATTGAGTCTCTAGTAGCAATACCTGCTTCACATCTAAAATAGGTAAAGTCTAACGTATTCCTTAAGGTTAAGTCAGACTGCAGATAAGTTTATTCATTCATTCAATATGTACGTATTGAATAATTTATTTTGCCAGGCCCTGTGTTAGTTAGATCAAGCATAAGATAAACCAAATAAATGTGGCCCCTTGCACTGTAGTCACTTCTGGTATACTAAGTAGGAGACCTGTATTAAAACAAATACACAGCATGACCAAAGTAAATGATGCCACTGAGAAGCATTCATAAGAAAAGGATGCCTATACAGGCTAATGGGACTACACCCACAAATATATGTCGGGGTTTTTGTTTGTTTTAACTTTTTGTGATGTTGGTGACATATAGGTTTGATAGAGGCTATCCTTACCTGTTTATCTATATCTGCTTCAAATATATCCACAAACGTAGTAGAACATACAACAAACAAAGTTATGGAAACTTCTTAGTCATAACCAGACACCTTGAGGGAATGAGTCACTAGGTATGGAGGAGGCTCGGGACCCTAGTCTCAGGGAACACGAAAGTCAGTTGGCATGGCTTAGTCCATAAGATAATGTTCTATATCCTGCTTTGGTTGAGTAGCCCACTGGGGTCTTAAAAGCTTGTGAGTGGCCATCTGAGATGTAACTCTCCCCATCCAGAAAAAAGATGAATGAAGCAAATCAAAGACACAAGGAAGCAATTAGTCCAGATGACTAATAGAACACGTGACCCTCAGCGTCCATGACCCTGATACCAGAAGAATTAAATGGTACCCAGTTACCACTGCTGACTGCTCTGAAAGAAATCACATTAAGAAAAATTTGAGATAGATAGAGTAGGGGAAAATGTGGAACAGAATTTCAAAATGATTTAAAAAAAAAAAAAGGCTTACTGGTCTAATGAAGACTGGTGGAACCCCCAAGATTATAGGCCTTAGACACCCTTCAAGCTAGGAACTGAACTTAACCCCTGTGAGTCAGCTGTCAGCCAAACAATAGACAGGCCTATAAGGTGAGTGAGGAGCTCTGGTAGCATAGTGGCTAAGACACTTGCCTGCTAACCAGACGGCTGGCGGTTCAAACCCACCAGCCACTCCTCGGAAGGAAGGTTGGGCAATCCTACTTCCGTAGTGATACTGCCTCGGAAACCCAAGGAGGGGTCGCTATGAGTCGGGGCCGACTCGACGGCACATAACAACAACAACAACATAAGGTGAGTGATAATGTCAGGAAGGTATGTATGTACTCATTAGAACAATCAAGCATATGAGATCAAGAGGACAGCATTTACCCAGGGAGAGAGCTAGGATGGCAGGAGGGGGTGGGAAAGAAGGACAAAGGAAGGGGTGGGCACAAGGAGAAAGTGGGAAGGATGATGTTATAGTGTGGGGATTGCAGTAAATGTCACAAAACAGAATGTGTATGGATTGTTGAATGAAAAACCAATTTTTTTCTGTAAACTTTTACCCAAATCACAATTTAAAAAGAAAGAAAAGGGTGCCTGTGCCAAAGTATTTATATATATATAAGAGGGCAACAACTCCAACAAAGAATGAAAAAGGAATCTAGGATAGGTAAAGGCATATACACGTATGGATAGGTCCAGGTGGTCCCATGTGAGAACAGATCGAAGTAGGTATATGTATGTGTAAAAACACCTCAGACATAACCACACACCTTCTGCTATCGGTTTTCTAGGTTTGAAAGCTTAGGACCATAGTCTTATGGGGCAATTCAGCCAGTTGGCATAAAGTAGCCCACAAGGTTTATATTCTGCATTCTAGTGAAGTGAGTAGCTTCTGGGTCTTAAAAGCTTGGAAGTGGCCATCTAAGATACGGCTATTGGTCTATAGTTACCAGGAGCAAAAGAGTCAAGGTAACCAGAATCACAGAGAAGAAGCAAGTCTACAAGGCTGATAACCCACACAAACCATAACCTCAGCTACCCTGACACCAAAAGAACTACATGGTACCCAGCTACCACTACTGTCTGACTAGGGAGCACAATAAATGATTATGGATAGAATGGGAGAAAAATACAGATTGAAACTCAAATTGTTTTTTTTTTTAAAAAAAAAGGCCTAACTAACTGGACCGCCTGAGACCAGAGAACACCTTAAGACACTCTTTAAGCATTAAACCAAAAGTATCCCAAGATCATCACCTTTTATAGCAGAAAAGCAGAGCGGCACACAAAATAAAGCATATTATATATTAGATCTGTGCTCTGCTACATGGGGAGGGGTGCCTGTGGGAGTCCAAAAGGTCAATATTTAATCCGAAGGAAAGATGAGAAATTAAGGGGGGTGAGTAAACTAGAGTATTGGAACTGGAACAGCCAGAACACAATTAAAGATCATGTTGACACAATGTGGAAAATAATAACTTTTACCATTGATCATTTTGTGTGGAAATTGTCAAAAAGGAACATAAGTATAAACTTCCGTGCTAAAGGGACAAGGAGATGGCATCTTTTGACCCCTTTTAATTAGCAAGAGGAAGATAGAGTCATCATCAGTGGCCCAAGGTCTGTTCCTATTAAGCTGATGTGCCACCACCCTCCAGCCCTTTTACCAACCTTGACACCATCTGTCCCTCCCACAGCACTCATCACCTCTCTATAGGGTTTGATAATTTGCTGCAGTGGCCACATAGAACTCACAGATTATGGGATTTATTAGGGAAACAGCAGACTACAATTCAAGTTCAGGAACACGCTTAGAATACAGTTCATTGATCAGGACCATCTCTCCTCTGCTGTGCCCTTACACATGCCTCTCTGGACTTTGGCCTCTTGGCCTGGCCTCTGCAGGCCAGGTAAGCCTGACACTCTGTCCTGTGACTCTTGGTTCCTGCTACCATCTCTCAGGCAGGTGTTGCTCTTCGCCGGCAGTGAGATTCCTCTTCTGCCTCTGTTGTTGTTATGTGCTGTCGAGTCAGACCTGACTCATAGAGAGCCCTCATTGGGTTTCTGAGGTATTATCACTATGGAAGTAGATTGCCCCATCTTCCTTCTGAGGAGTGGCTGGTGGGTTTGAACTGCCAGCCTTCTGGTTAGCAGTCAAGTGCCTTAGGCGCTACGCTACCAGAGCTCCTCTAGGAGGGCTCATATTAAGCCTGGCAGAGTGGCAAAATTAACCAATCCCAACATCAGAGTTCTACGTACATGAGAGAGAACGAACTTTCCCAGAAGATTACTTCGTGCTGCTCCAAATGAGCAGTGCCTCAAGTGGATGACTTTAACATCAGGAGTTTAAAAGTAACAACTCAGTTGCTGGCAGCAAATTCCGCCGTGGAGTTAATTGCCAGTCTCATTATAGGAAATAACTACTACCAGCTGCCTAGCCAAGTTGACACATATTTGCATGGTCACATCCAGTAATCAGTGGGAGGTACAAAGACTGGCTAAAAAAGCCAAACCATGTAATTCACTACACCGCAGACCACCTTTTATGCTTCAGAAATTAACATGCCATTCACAATCAGTTTGACAATAACCACACCCATGAAAACTTGTAAGCCAGCCACTTGATGCCTTTATCTCCCCCCATTTTAGATAACCAATTTCTAATTTGCCTATCCCTGTCAAACCAGTACTGCGGTAACAAGCATGTTCCTTTCTCTCTGAAGAATCTTCTGTTCTGCTTGGAACTTTGGGCATCTACATCCATAAATAAGCAAAGTACAGTCCAGTGCAAGCCATCAAATTGCAGCAACTTTAACACCAACTCAGTGTCAAACATCTTCCTCTTTATTTGATTGGGTTCTGGTCACCTCAGCCCTAGCCATCCCAGCTGGTCATGGGTACCAACTGCCAAGTTTGGGAGTCACACTCCTCACTTTACTTCAGACCAGCCAGCACTTCCTGTCTCTCATCATTAGTCTTCAGGCTCCACACAGCTCCTCACACTTCAGAACAGCCAGCATTTTCTCTCATCCCAAGCCTCCATGGCTTAGGTCAGAGAATACCAAACTCACCCCATTTCTTCATTGCTGCACTTCCCCCATTTCTACTCTTCAAGTGGAACCTAGTGGTCACAAGAGAGGCGTATACAAGGCCATCTACTCAACAACTTCCTTTAACTTCCAGTCTTGGAAGAGGTTTCTCTCATGGGCCATGACTTTGCTACCTCAATGCATCCAAAGCCTAACTGCTTGCTCAACAAATCCACCCCCCACTACAGCCCCCCCACATGCACAGGTCCAGTCTTCAAATGCAAATTTCTTCACTCAGCAGTTCTGGGTGGGGCTCAGGCTTTCTACCTAAGCCCCCTGTACACCACACACAGGGTTTGAAACAAAAGCCTGTGTTTCTTCTGGACAAATTCTATTTCCACTTTTAACATATCCAATCAAGTGTTGGCTGAAGGCAGATTTACATGCTCTCTGTTATCCATACTTCATAATCATTTCTAACATACAAGTAAGGAAGAGAACATTCAGTACCCATAGTGCATTCAGATAAGCACATAATCTACAACATATAACCGTATTTAAGACATTCCAGTTTCATCTCCTCACCTTGATAATCTTCCCATTCTGTGTGTATGGCCCTTGGCCTTTGGCTGAGTGTAACCAAAAGCCCTACCCTGTGCATCAGCCAAGATCTATCTAACATCAGCAATGATATCCCTCATTCCATGTCCTCTTCTGAATCTTGCTTGCATTTCTGGAAGTTCTCTGTCAGTATTCTACAGCAACTGTTTTTGAATTATTCTCAGCAAGACTGAAGAAGAATTGATGCTTTTGAGATAAGGTGTTGATGAAGAATGTTGAAAGTACCATGGACTGCTAAAAGAACTAACAAATCTGTCCTGGAGGAAGTGCAGCCAGAATGCCCCTTGGAAGCGATAATGTCCAGACTTTGTCTCATCTGCTTTGGTCATGTTGTCAGAAGGGACCATTCTCTGAGAACAATGTCATGGTTGGTAAGATGGAGGGTTGACGAAGGAGGGGAAGGCCCTCAACAAGATGGATTGGCACAGTGGCTGCAGCTGTGGAGTCAAGTATAGTGGGGATTGTGGAGCTGGCACGGGACTGGGCAGTGTTTTGTTCTGCTGTGCATAGGGTTGCTGTGAGTTGGAGGCAACCGAACAGCACTTAACAACAGCAGCAACAGCAAGATTTTACTTGCATGTGGTATTAATGATATTGTTTGATAATTTCCACATTCTGTGTGATCACCTTTCTTTGGAATGGGTATAAATATGGATCTCTTCCAGTCACTTGGCCATGTGGCCGTCTTCCACATCTCTTGGCATAGCCAAGTGAGCGCCTCCAGCATGGCATCCATTTGTTGAAACATCTCAGTGGGTATTCCACCAATTTCTAGAGCCTGGTTTTTCGCCACTTGCTTCAGTACAGCCTTGACTTCTTCCTTCAGTACCATTGGTTCTTGATCATATGCCACTTCCTGAAATGGATGAACAGCAACCAATCCTTTTGGTACAGTGACTCTGTGTATGCCTTCCAAGAGGATATGGCGTGGTTTAAAATCGAGAAGGGAGTGCATCAGGGTTATATCCTTTCACCATACATACTCAATTTGTATGCTGAGCAAATAATCTGAGAAGCTGGGTTGTATGAAGAAGTACATGTCATCAGGATTGAAAGAAGGCTCATTAACAACTTGTGATATGCTGACAACACAACTTTGCTTCCTGAAAGTGAGGATGACTTAAAGCACTTATTGATGAAGATTGAAGGCTGTAGTCTGCAGTATGGATTATACCTCAATAAAAAGAAAACAAAAATCCTCACAACTGGACCAATGGGCAGCAAGCATGATAAATGGAAAAAAAAGATTGACGTTGTCAAAGACTTCATATTACTTGGTTCCACAATCAACATGAATGGAAACAGCAATCAAGACATTAAGTGAATATTGCACTGGGCACATCTGCTGAAGAGCAAAGATGTCTCTTTGAAGACTAAAGTGCACCTAACCCAAACCATGGTATTTTCAATCACCTCTTAGGCTTGTGAGAGCTGGATAATGAATAAGGAAGACCATAGAAGAGTTGATGCTTTTGAGTTGTGGTGTTGGTGAAGAATACTGAGAGTACCATGGGCTGCTAAAAGAACTAACAAAACTGTCCTGGAAGAAGTGCAGCCAGAATGCTCCTTGGAAGCAAGAATGGCCAAACATCATCTTACCTATTTTGGTTATGTTGTCAGAAGGTACCTTTTGCTGGAGAAGGATATCAAGCTTGGTACAGTGGAGGGTCAATGAAAAAGTGTATCAAGCTTGGTACAGTGGAGGGTCAACAAGATGGATTGACACAGTGTCTGCATCAATGGGCTTGGGTATAGCAGGGATTGTGAGGTTGGCACAGGACGGGGCAGTGTTTCATTCTCTTGTACATAGGGTTGCTATGAGTGGGAGACAACTCAGTGGCACCTAACAGCAAGAACAACTGGATCAATTATTTCCTTTAATTGGCCTGGCTTTTGCCTCAGCCTTTCTCCCCTCAGCTGTAGCATAATGTCTCTATATTCTGCCATTACAGGTAACACCAACCAAAGTAACCATCTAAGAATCCAAAGTTTCACTTCCCAGGCCCCTTCCTTCTTTCTTTTACAAAGTTCCAAGCTTCTCTGAGTCTGGAGGCACTGCAACGAATCCCGCTTCTGGCACCAACTATTAAAGGGGCAAATAGGTAGCATCTTTTGACCTCCTCTAGCTACATAAGTGAAAGAATCACCATCAGCTGCAGCAAGGCCTGTTCCTATGAGGCTGGAGATGTTGCCACCCTCAAAGATGCTGCCTCCCTGCCCTTTTAGCATTTTACCACAAAAAAATGTATTATTTTTTTTGGAAAAAAAAAGTATGCACACAGGCAGTTTCAAATTGGGATAAGGTTATGAAGGAAAAGGATAAGATACTATGAGAACACAGGGCAGGGGAGGGCTTAATTTAGATTGAGAGTTTCAGGTAAAGCTGAGGCCCAAACTCTGAGGAATTAACCAGATAGATTGGAGAATATGCCAAATAGAGAAGCTATATGGCAACGGCCAAGAGGTGGGGAGAAGAGCATTTGAAGAGCTGAAGGAGACCAGTGTGCATGTGATGGTATTGAGCTGGGAGAAGCTGGCACAAGATAGTGAGGTGGGTAGAATGGGGCATGGTTCTTGGAGCTGCAACTTAGGAAAGCAGTATCTGACCATAGTAAGTCAGAAATGCTGAGAAGAAAGCATGCAAACCTGTCGTCCCCTGAAAGCAAACAGTCTCTCTGCCTCGGCCTCCATACAAAGTCAGTGTTCGTTGTGACCTTACTGCCTTTATTTCAAAGGCCTGGTACCATGGCCAAAGATACTAGGTGCCATTTGTGCATATCACCACTGTAGCTTCTGTGGGAACCTGGCCTCCACACTGAGCACATAAATGAATTAAACAAGTACATGTTATGTGTTCTGAGAAAAATAGCAAGAGCACACTTAGATCCTGGTCTTTAAATTAGAAATTGGCCATTCACCCCTAGATACACAGATGTTCAGGAAATATGACTTGGGAAGTTGGGATGTAAAGTATTGTATCATATTTATTATTCTACTGCCAACCTGTTTGAATAGGAGTTCCCCTTTTATAAAATGTCAGTAAATTTGTTAAAGGCACGCTGTAACAAGACATTGACTTATTTTTCGGCAGTGGGGTCAGTTTTTTCCTACTTAAATTAGAAGGAATATCTCTTTAATTATTGCCAGTATAGGTTAATATGAAAACAAAGCCCCAAAACAAAGCTCAGAAGGCAGGAAAAGACAAAAGGATATGGAGAACACAGAGAAGAAGTGGGAAAAGCACTGTTACATTGTGGGGATTACATCCATTGACCAAAAAAATACAATTGTATAAACTATAACAAAGTGTAAATTTTTTTAATGGAAAACTAATACACTTTGTAAACTTTTAACAAGACACAATAAAAAGTTTGGGGGGGGGTATAGCGCTCCATTACTCTGTTTTTGTAATCTATGTGATTATATTTCAGTGCATTTAATTACTGTCAGCATGTGATTATTGGGAAATTTTCACTTTTAGACATAGCTCAGAGTTCTCTGATAAGTGGTTCTTTCCTTGAATCAAGTGTACTGCAGAGTGAAAACCAATTTCTTGAACCATAAGAACATCATTTCTCTTTCCTACACTAGAATTCTGGAGAAGAATGCACTGAGGACCAATTACTCTTTCATTCTTCATAGATTCTTCTTCATCCTTTGGTGAAAACTGCAACAAAAGATGGCTGCAAATAAGCCCAAGGGTCAGAATTCTTTGGCCTTACACAAAGTCATCATGGTAGGCAGTGGTGGTGTGGGGAAGTCTGCTCTCACTCTGCAGTTCATGTATGATGAGGTAAGTGCTAATTTTATAATGAGTGTCCATGTTTGGGTTTTCAGAGTCTGTTTCTCTAGCTTAGGTTTGGTGTTGTTTTGAATGGATTCCTTAAATCCTTGAAAGCTACTTGTTGTTATGTGCCATCGAGTGGGACCCAACTAAAAGCTACTAATCATTTTTTATTCATTTTAAAATCCAGCGCCAACACCTGTACTTCATTTTACAAGTCAAGAACTCAAGGTCTTTGAAAACCTCATGCTTAAAAACTAAATAAATATTGAAAACAGTACCTAATTTGGATTTAAAAGTCTGAAAATAATATCTGTATTTTGAGCAATCTAACTTTGGTTTATTTTCAGTGTTTTAGTGGAGATTCTCACCTTGAATTAATAGAACTGGTAGATATAGTACCTGAGACTTGAGGTTAACATATATAAAGTGTTCTTTACTAACTTCAGTGAATAGATCTGTTACTTGTTGTATATTTGGCTTGGCACTACAGTCACCACTAAATAAGTAAAATGTTGTTGTTGTTGTTATTTGCCTTCAAGTCGCCCCCGACTCATAGCGACCTCTCCTTGGGTTTCCGAGGCAGTATCACTATGGAAGTAGGATTGCCCAACCTTCCTTCCGAGGAGTAAAATAGGTCCCTAAAATTTACAATTACAAATTTCCCTGCATGTGTTTGCATCAAGGTTTATTGTCCCAGAATTAATCTGCCTACATAACATCAATATTTTCTTTCCCTGGAGAACTGTTACCAGGTCTTAGTGATTTACAAGTTGGTAATCCACTTTAATTAAGTACATATCCTCCCAGTACAAGCAAAGTTTTACCATTATATTCTTTCTTTCTTAATGTTTCTTAATAATCCTGAATGTTAAGTGGTATTATCCCCATTTTACAGATGAGAAAACAGCCTCAGAGGGCTTACCCAACTTGCCCAAGAGTGATCTCTGATGAGACTAGGTACAAGGCTGGTCCCGTGACATAAAAATCTTACAGATCACTTTATGTCTCTTGCTCTTGCCTACTCATGAACATTTCTTTTATACAAAAAAAATAAAACCTTTGTTGTTGATTATAATAAAGCTTGAGGAGAGAGAAAGGATTAAGATGGTACTTTAAATGAAATAACGTTTATCTGTTTATTTCTGTTTTCCATACTATTTATTTAATAGCTGTCTTCTCTCAAGCTAATCTTTAAATCAGTCCCTTTCTCCTTGGCAATAAAAAACATTGCCATTGAGTTGGTTCTGACTCATAGTAACCCTATAGGACACAGTAGAACTGCCCCATGGAGTTTCCAAGGCTATAAATCTTTATGGGAGGAGACTGTTTCATCTTTCTCCTGCATAGTGACTGGTGGGTTTGAACTATCTACCCTTTGGTTAGCAGCCAGTGCTTTACCACTATACCACCAGAGCTCCTTTTTCCTTAATAATACAAAAAAAAAAAAACCTAAAGAATATTCAGGTACCTGACATTGACTGAATGGCTGAGCACAGTATTAGCATGTAAATGTAGTAGAATGATGTATTGTTGTTATGTGCCATCAAGTCAGACCTGACTCATTGCAACACCTCCTTGGGTTTCCGAGGTAATCTCACTACGGAAGTAGATTGCCCAACCTTCCTCCCGAGGAGTGGCTGGTTAGGTTTGAACCGCCAGCCTTCTGGTTAGCGGTCAAGTCCCTTAGGCACTACACTACCAGAGGTTTTACAATTACAAATACATTATGTTATGTTTGTGATAATTATTTTTCGAGTGCCTACCTTGTAAAAGGTTTTGGAGATACAGCAGTGAACATAGTCAAGGTTCTTGCCCTCAGGGCTTAAATTCTAGTAAGGGGATAAAGACCTTAAACAAATAAGAAAATATCAGATTATGAAGATATTTACAGTAACTAATAAAAATCTGCAAACGTTTGCATGTGTGTGTGTACATGTATATATGCATGCATGCTAACGAGATACCAATCAAAAAGGTATGTCAAGGTGACAGAAATGAGTACGAAGTGGTAGTTGATCCTACACTAAAGATTTATTGGGCTGGAAGGTAGGAGGAGTAGTGTAAAGCTGTGTAATTGTTTTGATTTAAAGTGATTGAATAATTGGAGGGAATCTCAAAGTTCAAGATTTGACCTTGGGCAGAGCAGTATAAACTACTTTTCAGTGACTTGGTACATTTTCAAGAGAGAAAAGATTTAATGGTACTTTCAATGCTAACCTAAATATTGACTTCGTAGCATAGTGGCTAAGGCATTTGACTACTAACCAGATGGCTGACAGTTCAAACCCACCAGCCATTCCTTGGAAGGAAGGTTGGGTAATCTCCTCCTGTAGTGATACTGCCTCAGAAACCCAAGGAGAGGTTGCTGTGAGACGGGTGTGACTCAACGGCAGTGAATTTGGTTTTTTTTTGGGGGGGGGGGGGTTTCCAGGTCTTCTATAATTCTGGCACAAGAAATTATATTTAGAGTCAGATAGAAAGCAGTAAATTTGATAAAATAGATGTATAATGGTTTGTGCACGTTTAATGTTTTAAGGAAGAATAAAACGGCATGGTTTTTAGGCTATGAACAGATTGTAATCTTTCATCCCCCTCTTTTTGCAGCTGAGGAAACTGCCAGATTATCTAAAATGAAAATTAATGTAGTTTTACCACTGATAGAAACTAGATGAAGGGACACAGGACCTCTCTGTATTATTTTGGCAACTTCATGTGAATTCTAATTATTTCAAAACAAAAAGGTTTTAAAAGCAGAAATAATTTTTAAATATTGATGTGTTTTTCATCTTTTCCAGTTTGTGGAGGACTATGAGCCTACCAAAGCAGACAGCTATCGGAAGAAGGTAGTACTGGATGGGGAGGAAGTCCAGATTGATATCTTAGATACTGCTGGGCAGGAGGACTATGCTGCAATTAGAGACAACTACTTCCGAAGTGGAGAGGGTTTCCTCTGTGTCTTCTCTATTACAGAAATGGAATCCTTTGCAGCAACAGCTGACTTCAGGTATGTGATCTGACGTAGTGCATGACAAGTTTCTTCCCCAAAACAAGTGGACAGGTAGATGATTTTTGCTATTAGTCTTTCAGCTCTGTGCATACTTTTGTTTATTTCCTCTTTGATATTAACTTAGGACCCTACGCATTGTGTGCTTACAGTCAGATAATTCAATATGTCTTACATGGTCTTACAGCTATCCCCATGTCAGTTGTATTAGAATTTGAATTTGTGATAGCTTCAAGTACCCAAAATCTCTTCATATTGCTGAAGTATTTTTCTTTGGAATAAAATAGTACTACTGCCATAATAAGGAGCTCTGGTGGCGCAGGGCCTAAGACATTTTACTGCTAACCAGGAGGCTGGAGGTTCAAACCCATCAGCTGCTCCACAGAAGGAAGATGTGTCAGTCTACTTCTATGAAGATTTACCCCCTCGGAAACCCAGTGGTGGTCGATATGAGTTGGAATTGACTCGAAGGCAGTGAGTTTTGAGTTACTGCCATAGTAGTTAATACTTAAATCACATCATGGAGCTCTGACCCGGATTTTAAATCTTCCTGTTGGTCACTGGTTTTTCAGTACCTGTGTGATGCTCAGTAGGCACATTGTAATCTTCCTCACCATACAGATGCCCTAACAGCATGAGCTGAATGTTTTCAGTAGAAATAATATTACCATAGGTTGGCACACTTGGTTGTGTTTTTTAATCAAATTCTGGCATCCATTTGGATTATAGGGGAGGCTTTAATGAAGAGGTGAGGAAGTCTTCTTTCTGTAAGTGAAATTTGACATAAGTAGAGTTGTTGAGTAGTCTCACAAATACTACATATACTTTAATTATATATTTTCATTTCTTTGTTAAGCATTTGCTTTGGATTGTGGGAGACACAAAAGAAGCATGTAATTTAGCCTCTGTTTTCAAGATGCAAACAGCCTACTTGAATATATAAGGCATGAAACCAAGAGCAAGTTAGTGACAAAGTAGGAGATATGGGCAGTGATCAGTAGGGCATCCAGGAGGGTAGAGGGGCTGGGAAGGCTTCATGAAATGGATGGGCCTGAATGATAATGGTTTCCACAGATGAGTGAAGAAGGCATGTTAGGTATTTGAACAAAAATCAGAACCTGGACTTGTACAAAGCATTCCTTTTTTATGTATACTTGAAGGTCTCAGGAACTTAAAGGGTTCTGAACACTTCACAAAAACATGTCATTGAGCAACTTACAAAATATAGATTCATTTGTAAAATTAAGTTTGTTGGTTTCTGTAAGGAAAGAATTTCATATATGGTACAGTGTAAAAAAAGGCATTTACAAACCATGGTAATATATAATCCTGGAAGACATGTTGAAAGTTATATAAATGTCAATATTTATTCATTTATTCAGCAAATATTTGGGTATTTATTATGTAGGAGGTCCTGTGCTAGGTACTAGAATAAATTTTATCACCATAGTCACCAAAGCCAAAGTGGCATCTCAAAGGAATGAGTATTTTTATGCCAAGAGAGAAAATCATGGGCTATTGCTATCACAGAATATAAACAGATGATTCATTTTATTTTGAAAAAGTTCCATTGTACCTCCAATGTGTTGCCCTTCTGATAAATAAAAAATGACCCTAGTTACTCACCATCAATAGACAGGTATTTTTGAGAAGATCTGAAGGTTACAGCAAGACCTTCCCCATGGGCTAACCTGCAAATTATAGCATAGATGTCAGCCCCTGTTTTGCATCTTTCTGAGCATTCCCACCAGTAAGGCTTCCTCATCTGTGTATGCGATTTACTTGATACAGCTCCAGTATCATACTTACCATACTCCTTTACTGATCTTGATGTATGTGTGTGTTTTCTTGATAAGGTGAAAACAATTGAGAGCAAGACCCACTTCTTATTCATCCCAGGTATCGTTAGTACCTGTATTGTCACAGTTGCTAACGTAGAACATTTGACACGTTCTTAGTAAACCTTTGATTTTATTTGAAAACTCCCTTACCCTTTTGGTTCTCACTTTCCTTATGTCAAAAATGAAAAAAAAAAAAAAAGGTACTCTCCTATCCTCAAATTCTGTAATGCCCTTTAGAATTACATTTAAAGACAGCATCATATTAAGCAGAGTAGATAAGAAGATTATGGGCATAGTATTACCTTTCTTTGGCATCCAGGAAAGTAGCCAGTGAAACCAACTTATTAACTGTAAAGAATAGAGTTCTTCTCAACTCTGAGCCCAGAAGTTCCAGGTGTTCCACAGCCTTTTTTGTGGTAGCTTTGATCACACTGTAATTTATATTATTCTCCTACAGCACCTGACTCAGTGTAGCTTAGTAAATATTTGTAAACAAACAAATTAATGAATATATACATATATGACCAGAAATGTTAGAGTCCCAAACACCTGAGTGAAGCTCATATTCCTGGTGTAACACACTAGCTTGAGACCAAGTGGTTAGTCAATCACCATTTTAACATCAGCAAACCTCTTAGTTTTAGGCTGTTGATGGTGAAGGAAATTGGTTAATAAAGTCACAGCAGAATAGTTATTACCAACCCTGGGAAAAGGTTAGGATTAGCCAAAATCCTCTTCACAGATATATCACACATATAATAGCAACATTGGTGACTGTAGACATGCTTTCTACAAGAAATTGTGAATGTGGGAAACATTACAGCACTGTGTAGTGCTGTCCAGCTTAACATATATCACCCAGACACCATGCTCAGTTAGTATTTTTATTTTCCTAAAGAACGTTTACGGCACGTACAAATCAGTGAGGGGTGGAGATGACTTATATGTGGTGCATATTCTGTTCATGTTAATGTGAGATATCAGAATGTTTGATCTCTCTAATGTTAAAAGAACCAAGAATAGTATTTGCTTTCAGATTCAGAGAATTTCCTGCAGTTACTGAGTCTGTTAGAATTTTTGCTACACCATCAGCAATCAGGTAAATGAAGTAGTAGTAATAATAATAATAATACCACCTAATAGTTATGTGGGAGCTGTGGTGGCATAGTGCCTAAGGCACTTGACTGCTAACCAGAAGGCCAGCATTTCAAACCCACCAGCCACTCCTCAGAAGGACGATTGGGCAGTCTACTTCTGTAGTGATACCTCCTTGGAAACCCAAGGAGTAGTCACTATGAGTTGAATCTGACTCGGAAACCCAAGGAGGAGTCACTATGAGTTGGATCTGACTCAACGGCAGTAAGTGAGAGTGAGTGAATACTTACATGGCATTTACCAGACACATCTCTTCAAAGCAGGGCTTTATTTACAGTGTAGCATCTTACAGTTATAATTGACAGCTGTTTTTCCTAGTGGTACTTAAAATAATGTTTATAGTGACTGAGTTCTTAGATTTGATAGCTTTTTTAAAAGTATTAAAGTTTATAGATGAAGGAACGGAAGCAGAGAGAGGTTAACTCACTAGTCTCAGGCCCTGCACGGGGGAGTGACAGAGTAAATTAATATCCAGGAGGTCTGGCCCCATGTTCTTGCTTTTAATGACTGTGCTCTATTGGATCTCATCAGTTAATGATGATTCTTTTATAAAACCGCATGGCCACCACATTTCAAGTTTTAAAAGTGGAATATGGTTTGTTGCCTGTTTAGCTTTTTTCCCTATTGTTATTTTTTAATATATTAAGCATTTTTATAGGGAGCTCTGGTAGCATAGTGCCTAAGGCACTTGACTGCTAACCAGAAGGCTGGCGGTTCAAACCCACCAGCCACTCCTCGGAAGGAAGATGGGGCAATCTACTTCTGTAGTGATACTGCCTCGGAAACCCAAGGAGGGGTCGCTATGAGTCGGGTCTGACTCGACGGCACAAAATCACAACAACAAGAAGCATTTTTATATAGGGTATGTAATTAAACTGTTCTGTGATGTTGTAGTATAATACTACTTTTTATCTTGTCAATACCAGTTTTAATCCTCCACTGAAACAACTAATTTAAAACATTTTTTATGAAAGGTAAAAGGTCTTTGTGTGACCCACACTTTCCTATCACCTTTTGTTTTCCTCACATTCCTCCGTGAGATCACTCTATGTAATAAAAAAAAAGTTATTATGTATATAATATATATAGTTATATATTATATATATATATATGTATATGATTTTTATATAGTTAAATGTGTAATGCAGTTATATATAATACATGTGTTATATGTTACAGCTAGTGACTATATATAATATACAAGTTTCCCCTCTGCCCATCTGTAACTTTGCTATGCAAAGGAAACTTTATATGACATGGAAAGCTACACTGTAATTCCCAGTGGACATCTTAATTTCCACTCCATGTCAGAGGAAGGGTCTCATGATGAACTACTGGGAATTTAAACCTTCCTTGAACAAGAAATTGTTCTCTAGCTATCCTGTTAATTGGGAGGTCCAAAGGCATCCGTTGTTGAAGCTGAGTGCATACATGGAGTTAGATTGCTCAGGTTCAAATCCTAATTTTTCTACTTAACTTCTGAGTAAGTTATATAATTTCTCTGTGCCTTAGTTTCCTTGTTTCTTAGATGAGAATAATAGTAGGTTTGGGATGCAGATTAAATGAGATAATGTGAGTAAAGTATTTAAAACATTGCCTAAGAAGCACAAAATAAACTGTCTCTTACAATAAGTCATGATGAAGATTTTTACTCAGTCCTTCAATCATTAGTATAAAATCCTCTGCAAAATCAAGTGCATGTTGCTAATCTGTCATTCTAATGTTGTTGTGTAATCTGCCATCAAGTCAAATTGACTGAGTCACCCTATATGACAGTAGAACTGCTCCATAGGTTTTCGGAATTTTCCGAAGCTGTAACCTTTTTTTTCTTTTTCTCTCTCTTAAATTGTGACTTGGGTGAAACTTTACAGAGCAAATTCACTTTCCATACAGCAGCTCACATACACTTTGTCTTATGACATTGACTACAGTTTTCCATATACAGCAGCTCCCCTCCCACTTCCTCCTCATAGTTACCTCTTCCCTGTGTCCTTCTCTCCATGCACTCCTGCCCCCTGAGCTGTCTCCCTGTGTATACACAGCCCTTCTATACTCCCATGATTGTTCTCTCCAAGGAGTTTGTGTTAGGCTGGGTTGTCTAGAGAAGCAAAACCAGTAAAGCTTGTATATGTAGAGAGAGAATTTTATCTTAGGAAAATGGCTCACACGCTTATAGAAGCTGGCAAGTCCAAAGTTCTTGGATCAAACATCAAGTTGGAGGCTTTTCCTGACTAACAGAACTGCAGGAGCTGACAAGCTCAAGGTTGGCAGGCAGTATACCAACTGTTGACTCCAACGAATGAGGAATCCAAGATCTCCAGGCCAAATGGTGGATTGTTCGCTCACGGACAGTTGCATGTAGCACGACAGGATCCTGATCCACAGAAGGGTTTCTCTTTTCCCAGGATGTCCCTAAATATATTGGAAGCAGACTGCATCCCTAGGGAAACTCCCTTTCAACGGATTGGCTACTCAAAACATACACATCCGATCCCATCATGGGAATAACCCACATCACAATTGCTTAACAACACAGAATTATGGTCCAGCCAAGTTGACACACAGCTCCATCAATCACAGAGTGTGTCTGCCTAGTGTAAATGTTCAGCTCATATACCTGTCTTTTGTTTGGTTGGAAGCCACAGGTGTGGGTTCAATTCCAGATCTGAAGGGCAGCTGGGGACCATAGTCTCAGTGGTTCCATCAGTCTCTGTCAGACCACCAAACGAAGCTATAATCTTTATGAAAGCTGATCGCCAAGTCTTTTCTCCCAGAGAGCTGCTGGTGGGTTTGAACCACTGACCTTTTGGTTGGCAGCTGAGTGCTTAACCATTGTGCCACCAGGGTTCCTTATCATTGTAATACTTCCTTTAATTATCTCATTTTCTTTTAGTCCAAAATACTCACATACCTGTAGTTTCAATATCTTTTCATAACTTCAAAGGAGAGGTGTCTATAAAAGAGCAAGAGGGTAAGCCTGAGTCTTACAGATGTTTTTAGTTAGTTGATTTTACAAGAAAACATCTTCCTCTAGTGGATTATTGATAGTCGTAAGAACAGCTGATATTTACTGGATATTTACTAAGTGCAAGGCACAATTCTAAGCATTTTACATTTAATTCTCATACCAACTCTATAAGAAACATATCGTTTGTGATACATGAGAAAACTGAGGCAACGAAGTACCTGACTCAGTTACATGACTAGGCAGGTGACATTTCTAAGCATATAACTTATCTCTAAATGTAAAGTCTACACTCAAGAGGTGGATTTCAGGTATTTCTGGCATACGTGGTGGTTTAAATATTTAGTTTGATGTGCTGTGATGAGAATGGTGTTCTACCTCTGTGCTCCTTCCTCCCCAAAACCCATACCTCTGTTTAATCATGACGAAAACATCAGATGTATCCCAGCTGAGGCACATTGTACAAATGACCTGACCAGCATATCTCAAAGATGTCAAGGTCATCTAAAATGAGGAAAGTCAGAGAATCTCACAGCCAAGCAGAACCAAAGGAAATAGGATGACTAAATGTAATATAGTATCCTGGATGGGATCTTGTAATAGAAAATAATAGTAGATAAAAACTAAAGAAATCTGAATAAAATAAGGATTTTAGTTAATAATAATGGTTATTGGTTCATTACTTGTGCTATATGGACCATGCTAATATATTAGCAATAGGGGAAACTAGGTGTAGGGAACACGAGAACTCTCAATATACTATCTTTGCAACTTTTCTGTAAACCTAAAACTTTCAAAATACAAAGTTTAATTTTCAAATGAAGCGTTTAAAGGGAAATTGCATGTGACTCTCATTGGCACCTCTACTACTAGGCTTACATGTTCTTCTCTGGTGTATTTTACTTGATCAGTGAAGTGATTGTGTAACTCAAATGATTGATTGATAAGGAAGAAGTACTGATGATTAACTACCTTTATTGTCTTTATATGGAAACATATAAATTGTAAATAAATGCTGATTGCAGATGATTCTTTGTTGTTTTGTACTAGTAATGTTAATATTTTCTTCTGATTTTCTCTTATCCAGAGAGCAGATTTTAAGAGTAAAAGAAGATGAGAATGTTCCGTTTCTGCTGGTTGGTAACAAATCAGATTTAGAAGATAAGAGGCAGGTTTCTGTAGAAGAGGCAAAAAACAGAGCTGATCAGTGGAATGTCAACTATGTGGAAACATCTGCTAAAACACGGGCTAATGTTGACAAGGTAAAATGTGATTACTGCGTCATGTTAGAAATAGGATGATTTGCTTTAACTTGGCCCCATTTTGCTTGGATAGTCTATGAAACTTTCAAGGAGACAGTTTTCTTTTTAGTATATGTTGATTTTTATTAGTCCTGAATGCTCAAGTACAACATGTTAGGAATCACTTACTTGTCCATAGGTTTCCAAGAGACATTCAAGCATGAGACACTACAGCTAAATGTCTTTTTTAGTGTTGGCAGGATTCCTAACCTGAAACTCTGCCTTTTTTTCTTACTTGGATGGGCTGGATAATTTAAAAGGAATTACATAAATCCCAAGATGCCAGCACTGAGCTTCCTGGCCTCTGACCTCATTCCTGCCTGCCCTTATCAAGTTCTCGAAAGTGAAGATGCCTCCCAGGATGAAGGAAGCCAAGATAAGAAGAGGGTTCTAAAATCTCTGTTACTAGTACTGTGCTCCCCACCCTCAACCTTTATTTCTCCCTGAGTAGAAGGGGAAACACTGCCTTGCATTTCTGTGGTGTTTTCTCCACCCTCTCCCCTTAGTTTGTCTTGGTTCAGAGTGGGCCTTCATGGGGCAGACCTGGTATGGAACACCCTAGTTACTAAGTTTGTGAAATCCTCCAAATGCATTTCATTCTGTTGGAAATCATCTTCAGTATTGAGGAAGCCTGCCCTTTGGGCAGAGCCAGCTCAGGTTCTTAACAGTGCTTCAAACCAGTTCATTCTGGTTCTACCCCCTGCTGAGAATTTTTATTTCCACCCCAGGTGATTCTTAGGGATCCCCAGGGGATCTTGTTAAAATGTAGATTGTGAATACATGTACCTACAGTGAAAATGTAAATTCTCAACAGGACATCAAATTGGATGAACCTTTTTGAAGCCTTGGGTCTTATCCTTGCATGACCCACAGGACACGTAGCATCCATCTACATTTTCCTCTGGGGTTTATTGGGTAGCTTTCTGACTGACAGTGCAGGCAGACATCAGGAGGGGACCTGTATTACTGTTTGAAATGGAAGAAATGGGTGTGTGCCACATGTTAACTGTTTTTACAGGGTATTGTATGAGATGATGCATCCTGGAGGTGTGATATTGCAAAACTTTTGTCTCTCTTGGCTTTTTTATTGGGAGTTAAGCCTTGTAAGTATATTTCTGGGTTCCTGTACTTATTTGGAAGATTCTTTCTCTCATGATTCTGTGTTCACATGAATACTACATTTTTGGGCTGCCCAAATTGTATGCATCTGTCAAGGGGTCTAGAAGGTGTGGAGAGCCTAGAGGGATATATGTGTCCCAGAAAATCCTACCCCTTCCCCCAGAGTCCAGAGAGACATATATATCCCACATAATGTATCAACATCCATATTTCACAGCAAGATTTCCGAAATGCTCCTTGATTTAGCATGTCTCCCATTGATGGACACATACATGATATCAACAGCAAATTCAAAACAGGAAAGGGCTAAAGCCCTCCTATTGGGGCTTCTCTTCAGTTCCCAAATATCTAGAGTCTACAGCTGTACCTCTCAAATGTTAATGTGCTAAAAGAATTGCCTAAAAGCTTGATTAGCACAGGTTCCTGGGTCCTACCCTTTCCCCTAGAGATTTTGATTCATTTAGTTTGGACTGGGGCCTGGGAATTTGCATTTCCATCAAGCCCCCAGATGATGTGGACTGTGGCTAGGCAGACCATGCTTTGAGTAACACTACTCCAGGTGTTAGTGGACTGATCAGTTTGTGCCTGTAGACTCAACCCAGATGAAGAAATCCTTAGGTTTAAAAATAAAAAAAAATACTTGCTGTTCATTTGCTATAGGTCTTTAGGTTTTTTTAGTCACGTGATCAGATAGCTATAGATCAAAGATACAAAGATCAATGCTGTGAGATTTCTACTCATGCTAGTTGTTTTTTGTTCTTTTGTTTTTTTTAGTTAGGGCAAATATTTTTAAAGTACCAAGAAAATTATGTTTTAGGGTTCACAATGTTTGGTGTTGTGGGAAGGAAACATTGAGTGTTATCGTTGTTGTTGTTGTTGTGTGCCGTCGAGTCGGCCCCAACTCATAGCGACCCGTCCTTGGGTTTCCGAGGCGGTATCACTACAGAAGTAGGATTTCCCAAGTTTCCTTCCGAGGAGTGGCTGGTGGGTTTGAACTGCCAGCCTTCTGGTTAGCAGTCAAGTGCCTAGGCACTATGTATAGCATATATAAAAACTTTTATTTGTTTGAGCTGGTAATAGACTATTAAAGTATATTTGAAGTAGGGAAGTAAGGCAAACATGAATTGTCCAAGGCCCAGGGTAGTCACCTGACTAGGGAAGTAAGATGGTATGTGTTATCAGAGCTCTTACAGCACAATAACAGAAAGACCAATAGCCCTGTGGAAAAATGGTGAAAACACATTGCAGAAAGGATGAAGCAGGGGTGTTGTCTGACCTCCTCTAACTTCACAAGGTAGAGAAACACTATCAGCGCCAACAGCCCAAGGCTGATTCCTATGAGGCAGAGGTCAGGCATGCTGCTACCTGTCAACCTTTTCCCAATTCTAACACCAGCTGTCCCTCCCAGGCACTCACTACTTCCCTGCTGGGTTCATTCTAGCCATAATTCATTGCAGTGGCCACACAGAACTCACAGACAATCCTCAGGATTATGAGGCTCATTAGAGAAGTAATAGGTTACAATTTAGGATCAGAAGCAACTCAGGATACTGTTCTTCGATCAGTACACCTTCTTCTTAGCTGTCCTGCAGGCATGCTTCTTTCTGGCCTTGGCCTCTTGGCCCTGTGACCCGTTGTGCTCTGCCTTGCTTGGGCAAGTGTTACAAAGCTCTTAAGGAACTCTGGTGGCATAGTGGGTAAGGCATTTAGCCGTTAATCAGAAGGTTAGTGGTTCAAATCCACCAGCTGCTCCGTGGGAAGAAGATGAGGCAATCTACTTTCGTAAAGATTTACAGCCTTGGAAACCCATTAGGGGTCACTATGAGTTGGAATTGACTGGATGGCAAAAGCTTGATAAGCACAGGTTCCTGAGTCCTACCCTATTCCACAAGCTTTTTTGTCGTTGTTGGATAGGTGCCTAGAGCCACCCCACTCCCCCAGCAGCCTTCCTACCTGAAGGCACTGCTTTCATCCTCTGTCAGCCAGGAAGCCCACTGCTCTGTATTGTGCTGGGATCTGCTGCAACAGTTTCTTGCCATCTCAGCAAAGTGTTACAGCTCTGTCTGTCTCCTGGGTCAGGGAGGTTCAGTACAGGAATCTCAGATCCAAAGAACATGTTCTGCTCCTGGCTCTTTTTTGATGGTATTGAGATCCCCTCACCACCCTTTTTCCACCTTTGGGATGGCTCATTTTTAGCCTAGCAAGATGGCAAAACTGACCAATCCCCACAGTAGTGTTCTGTACACCTTATTTGCACAGCCCCATCCACACAAGGGCACCATGTACCTTAGTTACATTAACAGGCTGTCCAATCCCTCTGGTGAGCCACAGCACCTCACATTTGCATAGTCCTACCCAATCATCTGGTGGGAGTCATAGACCATGGCTAGAAGGGCCATATTAAATAACTCACTGCACCACTCACATAAACAGGCATGCTGCAATGACGAAATGCTAATGGCTTTTAAACTTAAAAGGCTTCTCTTAGTTAACTAGTGCTGCTGTAATAGAAATACCATAAGTAGATGGCTTTAACAAACAAATTTATTAAAGTTTAGGAGGCTCAAAGTCCGAATTCAGGGTGCTGGCTCTAAGAAAAATTTTTCTCTCTGTCAGCTCCAGAAGAAGGTCCTTGTCTTTTTAGCTTCTCTGGTTCCTTGGAGATCTCTATGTGGCTTGGCATCTACCTTCCCCTCTATCTGCTTCCTCACTTACTCATTTACTCTCTTTTATATCTCACAAGAGGTAGACTCAAAATATACCCTGTACTAATCCTGTACTAACCTAACAAAGATAACACATTCCCAAATGGGAGTAAAACACAGACATAGAAGCAAGAATTTACAACATATATTGAGAGGGAAGGGGCACAGTCTCACTTATAAAAAGAGAAATGTCATTAAAAATGTGACACATTTTTCACCTGTCAGATTGGAAAAAACTTAAAAGGTTGACCATAGACTGTTGGTAAGAATGTAGAAAAACAGCAGCTCATATGTTGGTGGAAGGACACTTTGGCAGTGACCTATCAAAATTGTTGTTGTTGTTATGTGCAGTCGAGTTGTCTCCTACTCATAGTGACCCCTCCTTGAGTTTCTGAGGCACTATCTCTATGGAAGTAAATTGCCCAATCCTCCTTTCAAGGTGTGGCTAGTGGTTTTGAACTGCCAGCCTTCTGGTTAGCAGTCAGATGCCTTAGGCACTATGCCACCAGAGCTCCCGCTATCAAAATTATGACCCAGTAATTCAAGTTCTAAAAATATCTTGTATAGATAAAACCATAAGTCATACATATTAAATATATATCCAGTAATAGTCATAGAAGCAAAAAACTGGAAATAATCCAAATATCTAGTAACAGACTGATTTAAATTACAGTGTATTTATAAATACTATATGCAACCATTAAAAAGAAATGAGTGTAGGACTAAAGGTACTGATGTGGAACATCTTCAACATAATGTAAGTAAAAAAAGCAAGGTGCAGAACAGTGTCTATAATCTGCCATCTCTGTTTTAAATAAGCACACACACAGCAGAAGGATGTGTAACAATCTGGTCCCTGTGGTAGCCACCAGAGAACTAAGCCACAGTTCATGCTCTCTTTGCTGTTAATACTCTTCTGTACTTCTGTATTTGAATGTTTTACTATGTATATTACTTTTTCAAAAGAGAAAAATGTGTAGGGCTGACTTAATTACTATGGCCATATAACAGGATATATCCCTAAACTTAAATAGTGAAACAGCCACTTACCATGCTTAGGATTTCTGTAGGCTAAGCATTTTGATAGGGGTGGGGGATGGCTTGTCTCAGTTATACAGTGTGTAGTACCTCAGAGTGAAGAGTGAAGTCTGGGGACTGGATGTGTCTAAACTTTGATCCTAAAGCCTTGATCATATGTCTGACAGCTGATACTGGCTGTTCAAGGATACCTCAGTTCTTCTCCATGTGGGACTCTCCTTTTGGTCTTTCTGTGCCCACTGGTTTGAGATTCCTCAAAATATGGTAGAGAATTCCAAGGGCAAGCATCCCAAGAGACTTAAGAACCAGGCAGAAACCATATCACTTTTTATGACCTAGCCTTGGAAGTACAAAGCTGTATTTCTGCCTCATTCTATGGGCCAAGACCATCACTAAGTTGCACCGAGGTTCAGAGGAGGGCAAATAGACTCTCCTTGTTGTTGAGGATTGACAAGATTGTGAAAAAGTGTGCAGAATCAGTAATATGCCAGGGCCATTTCTGAAAAACACAATCTGCAGTCAGGGTCACCTTTTCTGAACAGAATCACTTTAAATGAGGCTGCTTGTAAACTGAAATACGAGTTCATATGGAAAACTATGATTTCATGTCCTACTACATCCTGGAGAGCGGCTGTCAGAGAAATAAGAGTACTTCAGTGGCTAAATAAAAGTAACATGCAGCAACTAGTTTCTTTGTAGAATTGGGCTATAGTTAATTTTTTGCTGAGGAAATAGTCAATCTGATAATGAGAATAGCTCATACTTACTAATGCTTATAAGAGCTAGGTCACTGTGGCAAGTACTAAACATTTAATACTTTGATGTGAAGTATAGGTTCTCTTTTCATGTTCACTTTTTACAGGAGGAAACTGAGGTATGGATAGATGAAGTAACTGGCTCAAGGACCCAGGGCTGGTGGTGGCACCTGCTGGTTCAGGTCTGGCCAACTCAGGGGCTCACATTCTTTCCTCACTATTTTATGGAAATATGGTTAGAATAGGCTGTGTATCTCTGGTTTTGTATGTCACCCACTACTAGAGGCCTGATCACAAATTTTCCAAGGTGGTACTTGTTAATATTGTCTGCTTCCATTAAATTGCAAGGTATTGTGCTTTGTCACAGAAAACAGATAAAAGCTCCTCGTTAGATCTTTTTATTCCTCAATGAAAGTTTATTTCATAGGGTAATTTTTTCTTGAAGAATACATTTCACATTCTCTGATAAAAAACTGAGAAAATGGAAAGCAAAATTCAGATACTGGCTTTGAGAGTCAAGTTTCAAAAATGTATCCATAATTTTTTTTTCAGTAATTGTTATTGTTTTTAACCATCGTTTGTATTGCTCTGAGCTTTTCATATAAACAGGATTCACTTTTTTTTTTTTCAAACTTCCCCTTTACCCAAGTCACTATGTATTTACCCTCTAGTTAGTGGTTTACCCTCCCTTCCCTATCCACCCCTGCTAACCTATCAAAGACTCTTTTCTCATGAAACCCTTTTCTTGATAGTGGTCTCATACAATACTTGTCCTTTTGTGATTGACTAATTTCACCCAGCATAATGGCCTCTAAGTTCATCCACGTTATGGTACGTTTCACAGATTCATCATTGTTCTTTACGTTGTATAGTATTCCGTTATGTGTATGTAACACACTATGTGGATCTGTTCCTCCATTGATGGGCATTTAGTTTCCATTTTTTTTGTGATTGTGAATAGTGCCGCATGGGTGTGCATATATCTGTTTCTGTCATGGCTCTTACTTTTCTAGGATATATACTTAGTAGTGGAACCATTGGATCATATGGAATTTAATGTTTCCATCTTTTTAAGGAAGTGGCATACTGCTTTCACAGTGGTTGTACCATTTTACAGTCTCACCAGCAGTGTTTGAGAGTTCCAGTCTCTCTACACTGTCACCAGCATTGCTATCTGACTAGTTCAACTTTGCTAGTATTGCGGGGTTGAGATGATACCTCGTTGTTTTGATTTGCATCTCTCTAATGGCTAATGAACGCAAGCATTTCTTCATGTTTTGTTGGCCTCCTGAGTATCTTCTTTGGTAAAGTATCTGTTCATGTCCTTTGCCTGTTTTTTAATTGGATTATTTGTCTTTTTCTTGTTAAATTATTGAAGTTTTCTCTAAATTTTAAGAAATGAGCCCCTTGTCCAATGGGTCATTGTTAAAGGGTTTTTGCCAATGTGTGGGTTCTCCTTTTACTCCTTTGGTGAAATCTTTTGATGCACATAAGTGTCTAATTTGGGGGAGGTCATAGTGATCTATTTTGTTTTCTGGTGTTTGTGCATTTTTAGTTATATTCAAAGTTGTATTTATGCCCTCATCAGAATTCCTGAGTTTATCCTTATTTTTTCTTCGATGGTCTTTATGGTTTTAGGTTTTACGTTCAGGTCTCTGATCCAACTTGCGCTCATTTTTGTAAATGATGTGAGATATGGGTCCTGTTTCATTTTACTGCAAATAGACGTCCAGTTTTGCCAGCACTGTTTATTAAAGAGACTGTCTCTTCTGCATTTAATGGGTTTCAGTCCTTTGTCGCAGATCAGCTGTCCATAGGTGGATGGATTTCCTTCTGAGTTCTCAATTCTATTCTACTGGTTTATGTCTGTCATACCAGTGTAAGGCAGTTCTAACTACTGTATAGTAGGATTTGAGATCAGGAAGTATAAGGATTCCTACATTGTTGTTCTTTAATAGTGCCTTACTTATCCAGGATCTCTGTCCTTTCCATATAAAGTTGGCTATTAGTTTTTCTGCCTCTTTAAAGAAAAATGATGGAATCTTGTAGTGCATTCAGTTGCTTGATATGGCTCTTCTAGCCATAGTCTTTGTGACTCCCTACAGATTACTGGGTAGAACTCTGCAAATATAAGGTGTTTGTGGCCCACCAAAGGGATTGCATAGCTTGTTAGTAATATAAATAATGTACCACCGGAGTAAGGAGTTTAGAACCCTAATGTGGGGATTGGTTAGTTTTGTCATTCTGCTAGGCTTAAAATGAGCCCTCCTGGAGGCAGAAGGGGGCTCTCACTGCCATCATGAGAGAAGAGCTGGAGGTGGAATGAAGCACATCCTTGGACCCAAGATCCCTGTGCTGGACCTCCTTGGCAGATGGCAGCAGTGAAACCAAGAGGCACAAGACAGAGCAGGGGGCTTGCTGGCCCATTGAGCAAGAAAGCTGAGTGCCTTTGAGCAGGAGGCTTGCATCAGATTGGGGTGCGCCTAGGTGCACCTATTGGCAGAGCTAAAAGAGCTTTCTATCACTTGCCCGAGCAGGGCAGAGGCCAGGCTAAGAGGCCGAGGGCCAGAGAGGTGGTGTGCCTAAGGGCATAGCAGAGGGGAGACTGTCCTGATCGAAGAATTGTATTCTGAAAATGCTCCTGAACTTGACTTGTAGACTGTTGTTATACTTCCCTAATAAATCCCATAATTGTGAGTATTGTCTGTGAGTTCTGTGTGGCCATTGCAATGAATTACCAAACCTAGCAGAGAAGTGGTGAGTGGCATGGGAAAGCTGCGTGGTGTCAGAATTGGTAAAAAGGCTTGGAAAGTGGTGGCATGTTTGGCCTCATAGGAATAAGCCTTGGGCTGCTGATGGTGACTCTGCTTCCCGCTGATAAGGTTGGAGGAGGTCGGAGGAGGTCAGAGGAGGATGCCGCCTCCATGCCCTTTTTGCAAATCTGATTTGGGATTGCATTATATCTATAGATCACTTTTCCCCATAAGATCTTATACCTTATCCTAATGTGGGCTCCAAATGGGACCAATGGGTAGATATTTTGAAGAGGTAGGTTTTAAATCTACCCTGTGAAAAAGCTTCATGACCACCAGAACTATTGAGCGAGAACATGGCCTCATGCATACTTTTTACAGAGGGATCATCCAGAGGCCAGAGGACCATTTGGGCAAACCAGCTTGTTTACTCACTGGGTGCCAAGTTTATCCCAATGACCTCTTTAGGAATCTTCCAGCAAAATACTCATTCTTTAAGTTGTAACACTAAGGTTGCTCTTAATTTTGTGGAACATCTTGGGGGAATGGCAGGACGTTGAAAAGTAGACTTCCAAAGGGAGAGTATGGTTTATTATGTCAAGGGAACGAATTTTATAACGGGTAAAGGAATTTAGTATATATACACTATATTTTTTAAAAAATACTTTTTTTTTGCTTTTTTAATTGTACAAGTAATACATGAATATATGCTTATTGTAGAAAGAAAAATCCATAACGCAGAATAATAAACAGTAAAAAGTCATCCTTCACCCAAAGTATCTATTACAAACAGTACTGCAGTTAACTTTCTGTCTGTGCACCATGCAACAATACAGAGAAAGAGTGCATGTTAAGTTTTAGTAATGACAAGTCACCCTCCAGAAGGCTGTCCTTACACTCCTACCACCAATGTGTGAGGAAATTCTCCCATCATGGCCTTGTCAGTGCCAATTAAAACCAACCTTTAGAAATCACTAATCAGATCGATTGAAAAGTCATTGTTTTAATTTGTATCCCTGACTGCTAATGAGACTGAGCATCTTATTGATTCATCAGTCCCTGTTAGGTCTTCTGTGAATTCGGTGAAATTAAACCTTCTTTTATCCATTTTATAATGAGTTTTCTTTTTGATTCACATGCTCATTTTATATTAAGAACATTAATGCTTTATCCATGTCTATCTGTTGTGAATATTGTTTCCCTATCTGTACTACATCTTTTAAATTTATTTTGTCCTTTGCCGTGGAAAAATAGTGAAGATTGTGTGGGCAAATTTGTCAGTGTTCTCCGTTGTGACCGCTGAGTTTTGTGGCTTGCTTAGAAAAACTTTTTCCCATCCTAAACTTAAAAAAAAAAAAAAAAAGATCATATAATGTTTTACTTTATTTTTTGTGTTGGCTTCTATAGTAGATCCTTAATCCATTTGAAAATCCGTTTGAACTAGGGACTACTGAGTACTCAACATGAAGTTAACTGGTGAAGATAGATTTAGATTTAGGCTAACAGTCCAAGAGATGTTGATTGGTTCTAATAATTTTTTATTTTATATAATTTTTCAACTACATTCTGAGCTACACATTCTGACCTTATTTCTTTTGTCTAGTTTGATGTATTATTATTTATGTGGGAAGAAAAGGGATTCCTATGATCTCTAGTCTGAAACTAGAAGAACAAGTTTAATACATACTCAGTTGTCCTAAAATGTCTGTATTAAAAGAAGTCAGAAGAAGCTGTTGTTTTATCATTTGTCTAAATTCATCAAAATCAGTTCTTCATTCCTATCCCAAGTTACCTATTTGATTCCACTTGGCAGTTGAAACAGAGCTTCCTGTACCTTTTCTTCAAGAAATTAGCTGATGAACACTCTAAAAGTCTCCCACTGCTTTTGCTAGTCAAAATGACCTTGTCAGTTTCTAATATAAATTCATACAAAGTTTATTGCAGATACTCATGTAAAATTAGAAACTAAACCTTCTTATAATATACAATGCATAATGATGTATCTGCATCAAAAAGTGTAATAGGAATACTATAATAATGTCATTTAGTTAGCATGGAGACTTCCAAAAGTGGATTTGAAGCAGAGGCATTCAGAAATCCCCAGTCCTTAAGGAAGGAAGAACTGCAACAAGTAGAAGCAGGAACTCTTGGGTTTTATATAATCACTGTGTTTCAGTCTATTGCATTTTTGTTTTGTTTTGTTTTCCCCAGATGCTTGATTTTTTTTCCTCCTTTAACCATTGGGGCCCCTTGGTGGGCCCCACTGGGCCTCTTCTCTTCATATGAGTCAACTCTTTTAGTTTTTGATAGCTACTTTGCTTCCTGACTTAAATATTTTATTTCTTTCTGCAGAACAGGAATCAGTCATTCATCTAAGAAACTCTGGTTCCCTTTGGTGATGGTGGTGGTATGTGCCATCAAATCGGCCCCAGCTCATAGTGGTCCGTCCCTCCTTGGGTTTCTGAAGGTGGTATCACTACGGAAGTAGGTTGCTCAACCTTCCTTCCAAGGAGTGGCTGGTGGGTTTGATCCACCGGCCTTCTGGTTAGCAGTCAAGTGCCTTGGGCACTATGCTACCAGAGTTCCTGGTTCCCTTTGGTAGGAATGTTACTTAGAGACCACAGTCTGGGCACTGACTTGCTCATTGCTCTTAGGTTTCCATTATTTCATGGCCTTTTTAGTGACTAGGGCTAGGAAATATGTATTTAAAGAGAAAAAAAAAGTCATGAGATTATACTTTTATTTCCAATTCAAATTTAACATTACTGGATTTTTTACCTCTTTGGTTTTATAGTTACATCTTTTCTCTTACTATAAAAGTCTTGGTTCCTAAGCCACATTAACATAATCAGTTTTTTGCATTATCTTTCCATTCATATATTTCCAAAAAAGCAATACCAATATTACTACTAATAACTATAAAATATGAAGTTTAAGAATTTTTGTTTTCTGTTTGTTTTTAGTTTGCTTTTGTTTTTATTTTTGTCCTTAGCATTTATTCTAAGATGAATACTCCCCAAGCTGCATTTTAAAGTTCCTTGAAATAATTCTTTTCTATTGTGATTATTTCACCAATTTGACATACACTTAGGCTCATTCATTTTGATTTTCAGTTGTTAGAGATTACTTTAAAAAAAAAAAAATTGAATATGTAAAACATTATGTTTTCAAAGTAGAAACTATGTAACAAGGTAGATTGAGGGACTCCTCCTTGTTCTCTCTACTCTGTTCCCTTCCTCCTGAAAATAAATTTGATTATTAGTTTTTGGTTTATCCTTTTTAGTGTTTCTTTTTGCACATGCAAGCAAATACATACGTATTCCTATTCTATACATATAGGTAGCCCTCCATCTATACTGTTCTGTATCTTGCTTTCTTCAGTTAGTTTGCATAAGCTGTAGGCATGTCAAAAAAAAAAAAAAAAAGACACATTAGTCATTACATATGTAGTTGACCCATGGACAACACAAGAGATTAGGGGTGTGCATCCCCACGCAGTAGAAAACCTATGTATAACTTTTGACTTCCCCAGAATTTAACTGCTAATAGCCTACTCATGACCAGAAGACTCACTGATAGCATTAACAGTTGGTTAACACAGTTCTTGCCATACAGTTACTAGATTTTCACAGAGACACACACAACACAACAGATAAGTTTATTAATTGTATGACATGATGATTCTTTACCATTCATTAAGTGGAAGTGGATCATCCTAAGGATCTTCATCTTCATCATCTTCATGTTGAGTAGGCTGAGGAGGAGAAAAGAAGGAGTTGGTCGTTCTATCCTAGGTGGCAGAGGGGAAGTGGGGGGGGGCATGAGAGGAAGGCACACTCAGTGTAACTTTGCAGAAATATATTGTAATTTTTGTCTGACATTTTTACTTTTTCATTTCTCAAAATGTTTCTTTGTGGTACCAATCCTTTCACCATTTGTTTTTGTTTCATTGCAACTATCATGGAAGTGTTCATGTCTTAAAAGAAGTCAAAATCAATTTTGAGTAATTGGAACCCATCTCCCAGATTGGCTAATGTCAATTTGTTTCTGGCACTGCTTCTACTCCATCTTCTTCCTCATCATTTGGCACTGGTTTGGAAGCACTCATCTCCAGCAAGTTGTTTCTGTTAATTCCTCTGATGTGGTGTCTGTTAGCTCTTGAGTTTCTCCCAGATCCAAATCTTGAAAAACATCCACATATAAGTGGACCCATGCAGTTCAAACTCATGTTGTGCAAGGGTCTACTGTATGCATTTCTTTACTTAACTGTGTTCATGACCTTGTTCTTTTTTTATTATTAGTTGGGTTTGTTTGTTTGTTTTAAAGTAGGAATAAGAATTTTTTGAATTTTATTTTGATACAGGTAAAAGTTTACAGAGGAGCTCTGGTAGCATAGTGCCTAAGGCACTTGACTGCTAACCAGAAGGCTGGTGGTTCAAACCCACCAGCCACTCCTTGGAAGGAAGGTTGGGCATTCCTACTTCCATAGTGATACTGCCTCAGAAACCCAAGGTGGGGTCGCTATGAGTCGGGGCCGACTCGACGGCACATAACAACAACAACAACAGAAGTTTACAGAGCAATTTCATCTTCCATACAGCAGTTCACATATGCTTTTGTCTAATGACATTGACTGCACTCTCCCACAGTGCAACAACTCTCCTCCCACTTCCTCCCCATAGCCACCTCTTCCCTGAATAATAATTTTTTTTTTAATATTTAGAATGCAAAACTGTGGGTCTTACATCTTATTCATCCATTATCATACACACGCTCATAACTTTGTGTATAGTATGAGTACTTATCCTTCCAGCTCTTTGCTGTGTGTATGCAGACATTTGTTATTGAAATTTAATTTTTGGATTATTGTACTACTAATTTTTAAATTGTGCTAGTATTTCTCACCTGCCAATTTCCAGACATCAGAAAAATATAAATCTGCAAATACAGTGCAACAAAGAGAGCTATTTTCTAGTGCCTGGTATCGAAAAGATATAAAGCCCCCATTTCCCTCAGAAACATTGCTTAAAATGGAGCTGGGGAAAAATAAGTTATTAAATATAATGAATGGTTATTAAATACAAATTATGTTAAATTAATGACTGTTAAATATGAATTAATGAAATACATTTGCTAACTAAATTACTCAAATGCAATCCATTAAGTTTTATCTTTGGAGCTGCCATTACTTTGGAGTGCTTTTTTGTTTTTTTCTTAAAAATAGGGGTGGAAAAGTCAGATTGTATTATGTGAACATGTTTACCAAAAAGTGTCACTCAGAAAATTTCCCCATTTTCTCAAAAGTCTCAGAGAAGCAAATTTTAGTTTTATGCTTTCCTCTCCTGGTACTCCCCAAACAAGAGCTCTTAAATAAATTTTATATTACACCAAGCTTTACTATTGTGATTTGAGCAGTTCCTAAGCACATACTGTCTCTATTTGCTTTATTTACACTATTCTCTTTTTTCTAGGTATTTTTTGACTTAATGAGGGAAATCCGAGCCAGAAAGATGGAAGATAGCAAAGAAAAGAATGGAAAAAAGAAAAGGAAAAGTTTAGCCAAGAGAATCAGAGAAAGATGCTGCATTTTATAATCAGAGCCCAAACTCCTTTCTTAACTTGACCATACTAATAAATATATAATTTATAAGCATTGCCATTGAAGGCTCAATTGACTGAAATTACTTTAACATTTTGGAAATTGTTATGTATCACTAAAAGCATGAATTGGAACTGCACTGAAAGTCAAATTCACTTAAAAAAAAGAAATTAATGTGGCTTCACCAAGAAGCAAAGTTCAACCTGTTTCATAATTGCCTACATTTATCACGGTCCTGAATGTAGTGTGTGAGCTTGTATTTTGAGGGCAGTCTTTCTTGAACTGTTAAATAAAGAGGTAAAATGGGGGGTGGGGAATGGGAGGAAAGGCTACTTCCTCTGGCTTATTATTATAAATCTTAAATTTTATATCATTTTAAAATGTCTTGGTCTTCTACTGCCTTGAAAAATGACAATTGTGAACATGATAGTTAAACTGTACCACTTTTTCTTTTAACCATTGTTATGCAAAATATAAACGAAAAAGTGATTGGCATGGTTGTTGCATATTGTTCAATGAGAGTAATTCATCTGTGAACCTGCATCATTTACCTGGTGATTAAGTAAGAAAAGTGGTGTGAACTTGTATATGAAAATTTTTGAATATGCCTTAATTTAAAAACCGAAAAATACCCGGTTATACTATTCTGGGTGTGTCCTCCCTGGCTCCATGGGCCTGTTATCCCATGTGTCCTGGTGAGAGAATGTATATGCCTACTAGGGAGTACAGCTTTTGTATAGAAGATTGTTGAGAAATAACTGTCTACTAGGAGTCTGTCCAAATTTAAAATGTGTGCCATACTCTGGTTCTTGAAAATCAGGTTTCAGAGCTCCTTGATTGCTTTGAATAAACTATAAGGTGGTTTAAAATGAAGGGCCAGCAGAAACTTGTAAGATGATTTTAGACTGTCTAAGAATTCATCATTCATTATGCTTTAGTGAACCATTTTTTCTTTAAGCTGCTGGTCCCTGGAAATCCCCTTTTGCAGGTGGTGAGCATGGAATTGTTACGTTTTTCATTTCCTTGGAGCAGGGCACAGGAAAAACATCCATAGTGCTCTAATGCATTTAGCTCTAGGACACTTTGGGAAAGTATCCATGCTTGCCACCATTAATTTCTAAGTTTGTACTCATGAGGTAACAGTTTGACAATACTGGAGTTGTTAGGGTTGTTTGTAGTTATTTATGTTCCTAATGAAGAACACTGTAACTACATTTTCCTAAAGTTAACGTCAAGCAATCAAACCTGTATATAATGCAGAAAACATGTTTGGCATACACAGACCAAACATTAGGCCTGCGTGCTATGTCACCATCGTGTGGTGTTTTCTCCCAGTGGAAGAATTCTAGCACATTATTTGGCAACGTAATTTCAATGGGAAATATGCCACTGTCAAATTTTCTTTCCTTTTTGGAATAGGGCTAGGACAGTTGACTGAACAAAGTTTATCTTTCTTTTTGTTCAGTCCTGATTTCAAAAGGTCAAAGATGTATGTGTTCAGGCATTCCAGGTAACAGGTGTGAACGTAAAATTAACAGAAATAGGCATTTTAGGAACTCTTTAGATATTACATCTAGCTTGTCATGTTAAATATTTGTCCTTCAGAAGTTTGAGATGTACATCTTTTCATATTTTTCATAGGCTATGCCATGTGCAGAATTAAAGTTACCCATGTAACACTGGCCCAGTGGGGGCCCATCGATCTCAATGTGTACTCATTGCAGTCTTATTTAACCAGGGGTCCTAACCACTAACATTGTGACTTTGCTTTGAGACCTTTCCTCTCCTGGGTACTGAGGTGCTATGAAGCCAACTGACAAAGATGCATCATATGTCTTAGGCTGATGCCACTACCCAATTTGTTTATTTGCAATTTGAGCCATTTAAAGACCAATAAACTTCCTTTTTAAAAAAAAAAAAAAAAAAGTTTGTGGTGTTACTTGATGTTTACAGTATAATATGTAATGTTCAGATTTATCAACATAGGCATCTTCACCAGAGATTTTAAAACAACCAGATTTTTTCAGATGTCAGTTTGGAGATTTCTTTCTTCTGTGTAACCCATAGTTTCCTAAACAACAGTATCATCATTGCTTAGGTTTCATCCAGGCTTGGATATGGAGGATTCCTGTGTACACAATGACCTAAAAGGTACTTTTTATGCTGCTGTGAAAGTAACATGTGTACATCACTTTTAGAGTAAACAAACTCCAGAATGTACAAGTGACAGCTTTATATTAATTTTCTAATCAGAATGACCCCCCAGGGACAATTTAATTCCCAAATTGTAGCAGGAGTTAACACTTTGAAATAACCACCCTTAGTCTCCTAGAAGTAAGTCATCTGTTTCCTAGGATTGCCACCCTACAAAATAATGACAGACACATAATGTCCTATATCCAAGGCACTAATACATTTAATAACCCTAGGAGGTAGGTCTATCATTGGCCTCTATTTTGCTGATGGAGAAACTGAGGCATACAGAAGTTAAATAACTTACCTGAAGCCACAAAGCAAATCATTTAACAGATTGTAAGCAACATAGTCTGGCTCCCAAATCTGTGCTCTTAATCACTGCACAGTGAAGGAGGCACAGAATGGAGCTAACTAATTATTCATTAGCCTGTTGTAAGGTGAAACATCCCCAAGATTTGTCAAGGCTCCAGGCACGTATTCAGTGATTCTCTTCAAAAGCTTGCAGATGTTGCTGTGTAGGCAGAAAAGTGACCTGTCATGTTACAGTCTGGTTGCTATGGAAGAGATCAAGTGCCAAGAGGGAAAATGCAGTGCAGAGCTCAACTGTGGAACTGGCCTTACTATGCTTTTTCCATAACATCAGTAAAGAGACAGTGTTCCTTTGGCAGCCTAGAAACATTCATCCCATAGTTTTGTTTTTTCCAATTGCAAAATAATTTCCTAGTCCTTCATTCCAGCATGCAGCTGTTGTTGGCAACTCCCTGTAGATACATAGCAACCAACAAAGAGGAAGGTTTGGCCATCTGTACTGTCAGTCTTTACCAAAACGTTTCTGGGGAGGAAAGGGATGCTTAGGATCATTTAACATCTGTTTAGGGAGGCTGAGAGGCAAGAATGTTTTGATGTAAGGGAGGTTTTTTTTTTTTTTTTTTTTAAATCAAAAGTCCCAAAGAAACTCACTTAAGTGTTGAGCAAATTCATCAATGCTGGAAGCATCTAACACAAAATACTCCTAAGAGTGAAAGAAACAAAAAGTAAGAGTCTAGGCTTGTTGAATTAGAAGGAAAAGGGAGATATTTAAGAATTAACTTCTGGCCCTTTGCTGGAAGTACCTGATTAGTAGAGGATGTGCAGTGGAATCTCAGTTGCTATCTTGAGAGTTGCTTCATTGCATATCAACTGTTGGTTTATGGACCCATCTTTCTAAAAGATGCTAGATTTGGTAGAAAAATAGATGGTTTTCATGGCATCCTAGAATTTGGCCTAGAAGAGACCTTAGAAGCCATATATCCTCACCTCAGTTTACAAGTAAGAAATTTGAAGGCCAGAGAACAGAAATAACTTACACAGGATCACACAACTAGTAACATAAGAACCAGAATTAAAATGTAGGTCTTTACACTTACTGGTCTGATAGACATTGGTGAAACCCTTGAGGCTATGGCCCATTCAGGTCTGGAATTGAACTCACTCCCATGGTTTCCAGCCAAACGACATACCTGTGAGGTGAACATTTACACCAGGTAGGTACACTTTCCATCAACCATGGGAGTTCAGAAGGGCAGCTTTTGCACAGGGAGATAGCTCAGAGGGCTATGCATTTATAGAATATGCATTCATAGGATAGAAGGACTTAGGAAAAAGGTAACCACAAAGAAGAAGTGGGAAGAGAGCTGTTATGGGTATTGCAATCAATGTCATGAAACAAAATGTGTATGAACTACTGAATGGAAAGCGAATTTGCTTGTAAACTTTCACCCAAATCAAATAAATTAAACATAGATCTTCTAGCTCTTCCTATTTACATTTCCAAGTACTGAGTGGAGGCTGAGGGTGCTTTAAATGGAGAGAGCACAATAGAGTCAGAGTTCTCAGAGCTTGGTGACTAAAACTCAAATACTGCCTCCATCTCTTCTCACAGCCTTCAGGAACTTCAGAGAACCCCAGGTTCTTGATTGTAAAGCAGGGTATGTATGTATGCATTGCCTAACTCCTAGGGTTATTTTGAGAATCACACAAAGAGTAAGTTATTTTTATCATAGGATATTGTGGTAGTTAAGGTTGTGTGTCAACTTGGCTGGGGCTGGTTTGAGTGACTGGGCAGCTGGTGGTAGTTATTCCCCATGAGGAGCCTGGCATTCATCTCCATGATGGGATCTACCACAAGCAGCTGAGTAGCTACTTTAGGAATGTGGTCTGCTTCCGGTATATAAGAAGCAGCTTTGGAAATGGCCCCTGGTTTACAGCACGCTTGAACCCTGCATGTAGCCACGTCATTGTTCAGCAGCCTGCCATGCTCTGCCGACCTTGGGATTTAGAATGGACTTGAATCAATGGTCTGCCATGTTGTTTGGTAACATTGGGACTGTGCCTTTTCCTTTGTTGACCTTGGGTTTGTCAGCCTCAGCAGCCAGCGGCTGTCTGAGTAAAGAAAAGCCTCTAGCTCCAGTGGACCTGGGGTAGGAGACAGAACTGAAGCCCAAGGTGTGGGCTTTCACCCAGCCCCTAGAGCCTGGCACTTTGAACTTGGACTTATAGCCTCCAAACTGTAAGAAAATAAACTGCTGTTTGTTAAAGCCATCCCACTTGTGGTATATTCCTGTCAGAGTGGCACTAAGTAACCAAAACAGGCATATACTTTTTTAAATGCAGAAAGTTTTAAATAAACCTGGCTCATTTTCCTCAATAAAAACTGTCTGTATATTCTGTTTGGCACTAATTAAACCATGAAAATACCTCTGAGCTCATATGTTTTATGTTGGCATGTGGGGGAAGAAAGAATTAGGAGACTAGTTGAAGAAGCCAGAGATTCTGGTGGCCCCACCTCTTTACTTACAGAATCTTAGCACTGAAAGGACCCTCAAGATGTCAAGAGTAAAGAGAAGTGAAGTCTACAGAGACCAAGTGGCTTGCCCAAGGTTACAGCTGGAGAGGGAAGATCAGGACTTGGTCCCACATTGCTGGGTAAGTACCATGTCATGTTCTTTCTACCCTATCCTAGCACCTGTGAACAGAATCAGGAATCCCTGCCAGTGAGATAAAAAGTATAGGCCTGTAAATGCTGGAGGGAAGAGTAGGTCAGAAATACAGCTACTGGTTCCTCTCAGCTTCCCTATAGGTCAGGGGCATTGGGAAGAGACTAATTTAAGAGATTATTAATATGGGAGTATTCTCTCTGATAAGAAAGCTGCAACCTAGAGGAGGCCTTCAGTACACTTCTACTCACTGATTGAGAGAAGGAGTGAGCCAGTCATTCAATGTTTTTGACCGTTGGGTTTCAGGAAGCACAGGGTTCAGCATGCCTGAGGAATTTAATCCCTGAAGAATTGCTATAGAGCAACCCAAGGGACCAGCTCCAAGAGCTTATGGGCTTAGAGTAGCAAGTCCATCTTAGAATGCCAGTGAGGTTGCATTTGGAGAAGTGTAAAGTTTTTATACGAGCCCATGAGAGCCAAAATATGACCTTGATTATAACTGACTTGAATTTAGAGTCCACCTGAACAGATTTGACACATTGAACCAAAAACCAGACGAGTTGTGAGATATGTCAACAACATCAAAAATGAAGAAAGCAAAAGGTCATTAAAAAGACGGGAAAGGAAGAAAAGACCATATTGGATGTCATCAGAGACTCTGAAACTTGCTAAAGCAAATGGAAGAAATGACAAGATAAAAAAGCTTAACGGAAGATTTCCAAGAGCAGCTTAAGAAGACAAAGTCAATTACTATAATGAAATGTGCAAAGACCTAGAGTTAGAAAACCAAAAGGGAAGAACATGCTCAGCATTTCTCAAGCTGAAAGAATTGAAGAAAAAATTCAGACCTCGAGTTGCTATATCGAAAGTTTCTATGGGCAAAATATTGAATGATGCAGGAAGTATCAAAAGAAGATGGGGAGGAATTAGGAGTAGTTAAGGTTATGTGTCAACTTGGCTGGGCCTGGTTTTGAGTGGCTGGGCAGCTGGATGTAGTTATTCCCCCACGATGAGACTGGTAATCAATTCCATGGTGGAAGCTGCTGTGAGCAGCTGAGTAGCTGCCTTAGGGATACAGTCTGCTTCCAGTATATAAGAAGATACTTTGAGAAAGGTCTTGGGCTTTTGGGCATGCTAGGATCCTGCATAGGAGCTCTGGTAGCATAGTGCCTAAAGCACTTGACTGCTCACCAGAAGGCTGACGGTTCAAACCCACCAGCCACTCCTCGGAAGGAAGGTTGGGCAATCCTACTTCCATAGTGATACTGCCTCGGA
>NW_006921664.1:11689817-11691601 GCF_000298275.1 Orycteropus afer afer | reverse complement strand
CTCGGAAGGAAGGTTGGGCAATCCTACTTCCGTAGTGATACTGCCTCGGAAACCCAAGGAGGGGTCGCTATGAGTCAGGTTTGACTCGACGGCACGTAACAACAACAACAAATAACCAAAACAGAGCACTGGACAAAAAAAGAACTGGTCAAAATTCAACTATTTCAGATCAAGAACCAATGGTATTGAAGGAAAAGTCGAAGCTGCACTGAAGGAATTGGTGAAAAACAAGGTTCTAGGAATTGACAGAATACCCACTGTGATATTTCAACAAATGGATGCAGCATTGGAGGCACTTACTCATTTATGCCAAGTAATTTGGAAGACAGCTACCTGGGCAACTGACTGGAAGAGAACCATATTTGTACCCATTCCAAAGAAAGGTGATCCAACAGAATGTGGAAATTATCAAACAATAACACAAGTAAAATTTGGCTGAGGATAATTTAAAAATGGCTGCAGTAATATATTGACAGGGAACTGCCAGAAGTCCAATCTGGATTCAGAAGAGGATGTGTGTGTTAGACTGGGTTTTCTAGAGAAACAAAAACCAGTAACGCTTATATAGAGAGAGAAAGAGAAATTTACCTTAAGAAAATGGCTTAGTCCATATAGAAGCTGGCAAGTCCACAGTTCTTGGATTAAACATCAAGCTGGAGGCTTTTCCAGACTCACGCAGTTGCAGGGGCTGAGGAGCTTAAGGTTGGCAGGCAGTATACTGTCTGTTGATTCCAACAAATGACGAATCCAAGGTCTCCAGGCCAAATGGTGGATTGTTCACTCACAGACAGTTGTAGGCAGCACCAGAGAATCCCGATCCACAGAAGAATGTCTCTTTTCCCAGGATGTCCATAAATATACTGGAAGCAGGCCACACCCCTAGGGAAACTCTCTTTCAATGGATTGGCTGCTCAAAACATATACATCTGATCCCATCATTGGAACAACCCACATCACAATTGCTTAAACCACACAAAATTGTGGTCCAGCCAAGTTAACACACAATTCCAACTATCACAGTCCACCTCTTGTCAACTTGGCAGTTGTACACCTCTTCTTAACCATATATAATCTCTAAATAAGGACAATTATAAAGTCATATTTGCACCTAACATACACTAACACACGTACAACTGAAACACATTAACCTTATTTACATTTCACAGTTCATAACAGAAGGAAACGAAAATATTTGATGCACATATACAGTGAAGAAATATAATAATCACAGTCCTCATTTCTGCAACTGGTCATGTGGTTGTAGCTGATATTCAGAACAACCTTCTTCCAAAACTACCTTCTTCCACCACCTATTCTGTATTTCCTTTGCCCTCAACAAGCACCTCAGCTGGTCGTGGTTCTTTCCCTGGTAAGGTGACCCAAACCTTCATTCCTGAAGGGTCTGGGCCATTAGCAGTCATCTCAGAATTGGGTTGCTGTAATTTTCCATTGACTTTAATCACAGGGCATGGTAGTACTAAGAGAAGTACTGAAGAATCTCCTGTATTCAGACATATTCTTCTTTACCTCCATTATGTAATGTTAATCCAATTTCCCCTTGGTAATCAGGATATATCTCACCAGATAGTACAGTAATGCCCTTCTTTGTCTGTTGATCCAGAGGCATGAGGAAGCCAAAATGACTGGGTGGCATTCTTAATTTCCAGTTCAATGCAATCAGTATTGTCTCCAGGTGAGAGTGTTCTTCCCTTTGCGACTAAGATCTCCAGACCCTCAGAGCACAGAGTAGCAGAGACAGGAAGCAAAAATTTTTTAGTGGGTCA
>NW_006921664.1:11676503-11689682 GCF_000298275.1 Orycteropus afer afer | reverse complement strand
TATATTGGATGCTGGTTTAGAGCATATACAGCCTCCTGGAGAACATTGCCCCAACCCTTCAAGGTATTGCCACCTAGCTGGTGCCATATTTGTGTTTTTAAGAGGCCATTCCATTGTTCTATCAAGCCAGCTGCTTCAGGATAATGGGGAACATGGTAAGACCAGTGAATTCCATGAGCATAGGCCCATTGCTGCACTTTTTTTTGCTGTGAAGGGAGTCCCTTGATCTGAAGCAATGCTGTGTGGCATACCATGACGGTGGAGAAGGCATTCTGTAAGTCCACTGATGGTAGTTTTGGCAGAAGCATTGTGTGCAGGGAAGGCGAATCCATATCCAGAATAAGTATCTATTCCAAAGAACAAAACGCTGTCCTTTCCATGATGGAAGTGGTCCAATGTAATCAGCCTGCCACCAGGTTGCTGGCTGATCACCCCAAGGAATGGTTCCATATCAGAGACTCAGTGTTGGTCTCTGCTGTTGGCAGATTGGGCACTCAGCAGTGGTGGTAGCCATATCAGCTTTGGTAAGTGGGATTCCATGTTGCTGAGCCCATGCGTAACCTCCATCCCTGTCACCATGGCCACTTTGTTCATGAGCCCATTGAGCAATGAAAGGAGTAGCTGGGGAAAAAGGATGGCTTGTTTCCACTGAATGTGTCACCTTATACACCTGATTGTTAAAGTCTTCCTCTGATGAGGTCAACTTTTGGTGGGCATTCACATGAGACACAAATATCTTCACTCTTTTGGCCCATTCAGAGAGCTCTATACACATACCTCTTCCCCATACATCCTTGTCATCAATTTTCCAATCATGCTCCTTCCAAGTGCCAGACCATCCAGCCAAGCCATTAGCCACAGCCCATGAATCCATATATAATCACACATGTGGCCATTTCTTATTCCATGCAAAATGAACAGCCATATGCACTGCTCAAAGTTTTGCACATTGGGAAGATTTCCCTTCACCACTGTCCTTTAAGAAAGTCCCAGAAAGGGGCTGCAGTGCTACTGTCCACTTTCTAGTGGTGCCTGCATATTGCGCAGAACCATCTGTAAACCAGGTACATGTTTTCTCTTCCTCAGTCAATTGATCATAAGGGACTCCCCATGAGGCCATAGGTGCAGACTGGGAGAGGGAAGGTAATTGACTGGAGTGGAGACCATAGGCATTTGGGCCACTTCCTCATGCAACTTACTTGTACCTTCAGGTCCTGCTCAAGCCTGATCTCTGATATACCACTTCCATTTAATGATGGAGTGCTGCTGTGCACATCCAGCTTTATGTCTGTGGGTCACACAACACCCAGTTCATGATGGGCAGCTCAGGCCTCATGGTGACTTTGTGGCCCATGGTTAGGCATTCAGTCTCTACTAAAGCCCAATAACAAGCTCAAAGCTGTTTCTCAAAAGGAGAGTAGTTATCTGCAGAGGATGGCAGGGCTTTGCTCAAAAATCCCAAGGGTTTGCATTGCGATTCACCAACAGGGACCTGCCAAAGACTCCAAACAGCATCTCTATCTACTACAGACACTTCAAGCACCATTGGATCAGCTGGATCATATGGCCCAAGTGGTAGAGCAGCCTGCATGGCCGATTGAACCTATTGCAGAGCCTTCTGTTGTTCTGGGCCCCAATCAAAACTAGCAGCCTTCCGAGTCACTTGATAAATAGGCTGTAGCAACACACCCAAATGAGGGATGTGTTGCCTCCAAAATCCAAAGAGGCCCACCAGACATTATGCCTCCTTTTTAGTTGTGAAGGAAGCCAGATACAATAACTTATTCTTCACTTTAGTAGGAATATCTTGACATGCCCCACAGCATTGGACCCCTAGAAATTTCACTGAGGTGGAAGGTGCCTGAATTTTTTGGGGGGTTAATTTCCCAACCTCTAGCATGCATATGTCTCACCAATAAATCTAGAGTCATTGACACCTCTTTCTTACTAGGTCCAATCATCAATATAATGGACCAGTGTGATGTCCTGTGAAAGGGAAAAGCAATCAAGATCCCTATGGACTAAATTATGACATAGTGCTGAGGAGTTGATATACCCCTGAGGAATCACTGTGAAAGTATATTGTTGGCCTTGCCAGCTGAAGGCAAACTGATTCTGATGGTCCTTTGAAATTGGTATTGAGAAAAAAGCATTGGCCAGATCAGTAGCTGCATACCAAGTACCAGGAGATGTACTAATTTGCTCAAGCAATGAAACAACATCAGGAACAGCAGCTACAATTGGAGTCACCCCTGATTATGTTTGCAATAATCTACTGTCATTCTCCAAAATCCATCTGTTTTTTACACAGGCCGAATAGGTGAATTAAATGGGGATGTGGTGGGAATCACCATCCCTGCATCCTTCAAGTCCTTGATGGTGGCAGTAATCTCTGCAACCCCTCCAGGGATGTGGTACTGCTTTTGATTTACTATTTTTGTTAGGTAGAGGCAGTTCTAATGGCTTCCACTTGGCTTTTCCTACCATAATAGCCCTTACTCCACATGTCAGGGACCCAATGTGGGAATTCTGCCAATTGCTCAGTATATCTATTCCAATTATGCATTCTGGAACTGGGGAAATCACTGCAGGATGTGTTCAGGGACCCACTGGACCCACTGTGAGACACACCTTAGCTAAGATTCCATCAATAACTTGACCTCCATATGCCCCCACTCTGAGCGGTGGGCCACAATGACGCTTTGGGTCTCCTGGAATTAGTGTCAGTTCAGAGCCAGTGTCCAGTGATCCCCAAAAACTCTGATGATTTCCTTTTCCCCAATGAACAGTCACTCTTATAAAAGACCTCAGATCCCTTTGGGGAAGGCTGAGAGAAAGATTGATATTATAAATTTTTGGCAGTGTAGTGGGGTCCTTCCTCAAAGGGACCTGGCCTCTCCTTCATTCAAGGGGCTGTGGGTCTGTAAACTGACTCAAGTCTGGGAATTGATTAAGAGGCCATGACACTGTATTCTAGCAATTCAATCTAGGCTACTGTTTACGTGACCTAGAATTCTTCTGTCTATACAGATCAAGTAAATACTTAGTAGGTTTGCCATGTATTTCACTACCAGGAGCACCATGATCAAGTAGCCAATGTCATAATTCCACATGAGTCAGACTATTCTGATTACTGTTCCAACTCTGCTGTCCATTATGGTAACCATGCCCACCTTGCGTTTGTCGGTTAACTGCTGCCACTTGGCCCCTACTACCATGAGGTCCAATCAGCTCCATCATAGTTAAGTGTCTTAGTTCAATTAAGGCAGTTTGCACTGTCAAATCTGGCTTACATAAAATAGCAATCACAGCAGTCTTCAAGGATGCTGGGGCTCCCTTCACAAATTTATTCCTCACCATACTGGTGAAAGGTATGTCTTTTGGACTCCCCATTTCTGGCTCTAGGGGTCTAATCTGCTAAATCCATTCTAACGGGCCAATTTCCCTAAGCCTCTGGATACCTTCTTCTACATTATACCAAGGCAGGTCTGGTACTTGAACTTGACTTAAGGCAGGCCACTGCATAATCCATGCTTCAGTAAACCAACCAAATAAACTTATAGATCCTTTCCTAACCTCTTGAACTGAAACATTAAATGAAGAATCGGTACTTAGTGGGCCTAAATCAATAAACTCAGACTGATCCAATGTTACATTCCTTCACCATTATCCCACACCCTCAGTAGCCATTCCCATACATATTCTCCAGGTTTCTGTCTATACGTGTTAGCAAAAACAAGTAGGTCTTTTTGGGTGTAGCATACCACCTCCTCAGTCACACTTTCTATTTTACCTTTTGGGCCTTGCTTGGACTTAACTTTAGTTATAGGTCTAGCAGCAACAATGGGTGATTGGGGCAGTTCCTGAGAACATTCAGCAATGTATTCCATGGCCTCTGCCTCAGGCAATGACCCAGCAGGAACAGTTGGGTTAATCCCATCAAACTGAGTTGGAGGGGATAATGGTTTTAAAGTAATCCTGTCAGATGGGAGGGATTCAACAGAATTTACAGGCTCCATATCCTGATCTTCCTGGCTATCGGCCCATATGTCCCCATTCCAGGTTTCAGGATCCCATTTTTTCCCAATCAATGCCTTCATTTTAACTTCAGACACCATCCTGGGTTGGTAATTTAATTGGCATCCTAATTCAGTCACCCTTACAATAAGACTCTGGGTTTGATTTTTGGCAACATCAGCTCTGTTACTAGAAGAAATAAGGCTTTCTTTCAGAGCACAACTGGAAATATTGAGGTCTTTTGTGCAGCACTTAAGCTGTGACTCAGCAGCCCTGAGCTCATCTTGCTCTTTCACCATTTTGTCTAGTGTAAGTAGGACCAACCAACCAACCAATCAGCTTCCTTATACTCCTCATGCTGACAAAATTGCAGAAACGTATCAAATATGTGATCACCCAGAGCCTTACTTCTCAAAAGTACTTGATCTATTGGTGGTGCTATTTTGCATATTAATGTTGCCACCTCACGCCAAGATTAGCAGGGCCCTCTTTACTAACAGAGACAGGGTCACTAGTGTCTTTACCAATTTAGGAAGCCCATCCTTATGATTTTGTCTCTCTAAAACCATTCTCAGTACCAAATGTATTAGACTGAGTTCCCTAGAGAAACAAAACCAGTAAAACTTATAGAGAGAGAGAAAGAGAAATTTATCTTAGGAAAATGGCTCACACACTTAATAGAAGCTGGCAAGTCCAAAGTTCTTGGATCAAACGTCAAGCTGGAAGCTTTCCTGACTCACACAACTACAGAGGCTGAAGAGGTCAAGATTGGCAGGCAGTGTACTGGCTGTTGACTCTAACGAATGACAAATCCAAGATCTCCATGCTGAATGGTGGATTGTTTGCTCACAGACAGTTGTAGGCAGCATCACAGAATCCTGATCCATAGAAGAATGTCTCTTTTTCCCAGGATGTCCATAAATATAATGTAAGCAGGCCACACCCCTAGGGAAACTCCCTTTCAACAGATTGGCTGCTCAAAACATACATCTGATCTCATCATTGGAACAAGCTACATCACAATTGCTTAAACCACACAGAATTGTGGTCCAGCCAAGTTGACACATAGCTCCAACTATCACAATGTGGAATGAGGGATATCATTGCTAATGTTAGATGGATCTTGGCTGAAAGCAAAGAATACCAGAAAGACATGTGGTAGTTAAGGTTATGTAATTTGGCTGGGCCTGGTTTTGAGTGGCTGGGCAGCTGGATGTAGTTATTCCCCCATGATGAGACTGGTAATCAACTCCATGGTGGAATCTACTGTAGCTGAATAGCTGCCTTAGGGATGTGGTCTGCTTCTAGTATATGAGAAAGTTCTTGAGCTTTTTGGCACATCTGGATCCTTCATTGGCCAAGTCTTCATCTCAGTGGCCTGCTATGTTGTCTGCCGATCTTGGGACTATTTCTGGACGTGAATTAGTGACCTGCCATGTTACTTCATAATTTTGGGACTGTGTCATTTTACTTGTTGACCTTGGGTTTGTCAGGCTCAGCAGCCAGCAGCTGAATCCAATGCATGATTTAGATCTCTAAAGTGTTGAAGAGCAAAGATGTCACTCTGAAGACTAAGGTGCACCTAACCCAAGCCATGGTATTTCCAATTGCCTCATATGCATGCAAAAGCTGAACAATGAATAAGGAAGACCGAAGAAGAGTTGATGCCTTTGCATTATGGTGTTGGAAAATACTGAAAATACCATGGACTGCCAGAAGCACGAACAAATCTGTCCTTGAAGAAGTGCAGCCAGAATGCTCCTTGGAAGTGAGAATGGCCAGACATTGTCTCACCTACTTTGGTCATATTGTCTGAAGGGACTTTTCCTGGAGAAGGATATCATGCTTGGTAAAGTGGAGGATCAGTGAAAAAAGGGAAGACCCTCAACAAGATGGACTGACACAATGGCTGCAATTATGGGCTCAAGTATAGCAAGGACTGTGAGAATAGCAGTATTTCATTCATAGGGTCCCTATGAGTCAGAGCTGACTAGACAACCCCTAACAACATCTAGGTGTAACAAGATAATATTTGTTCAATTAGCCAAAAATTTTCAATGCTGGCCATTCTTGGTCCCTTGAGACTTTCCCCATATATGCACCAGCTACAGTATTCTATAAACAAAAACCAGTTGTCGTTGAGCAGATTCTGAGTCATGGCAACCTCATGTGTGTTAGAGTAGAGCTGTGCTCCATAGGGTCTCCACTCTACCATGTTGCAGAGTTAAACTCTGATTCAAAGGGTTTTTGAGATTGTGACCTTTCACAAGCAGATGGCCAGTCCTTTCTTCCTAGGCCACTTCTGTGTGAGTTTGAACCACCAACATTTTCGTATGTAGTCAAATGCTTAACTGTTTGCACCACCCAGGAACTCTGGGAAAGGGAGTACAGCAACACAAAAACATTCATTCCAGACTTGTGATTTTCAAATTACTTTTGAGACAATAGAATGAGAAGTTTTGAGTCTCAAAAGTCAAGGCTCTGTGGGACTCAGTAAGTGAATTTTATAACATAACATATTTTGACGGATGTAAAAGGATAATTTTTTCCTGCCCTAGAAGAGATTAAGACTTTCTGAATTGAGGGAAGGGAGGAAAATGTGCCTGAGAAAGTGCACTGTGTACTCTCCTGTAGATAGTTCTGGTTCAGGAGTGCATGATAGAATCCCCAAATTAGTTTGAAGAAGAGGAGAACAGATATTGAGGTGGCAGTGAGTGTGTCTGCCACAAGAATTAAGGCAAGCCGGCTTGAGACTATTTCACCAATGCCCGTAGACTCAGTACTGACCTCAGAAGTAGTACAAAGATCTCTCCAAGTGGCCCAGGGGTGAGAAAGCCGTGTTTATCTGTACATCTCCCTCTGACTCCACTTCTTACCCCTCATCCCTCACCATTCTTCCCAAAACCTGGGCAGAGGTTCCTAAATTCAACTCTCCTTTAACTTGTCGTCACTAACTACCTGTCCTACTACCGTTGACGTCATAGTATGCCCGCTATCTCATTGGTCAAAATTTCCTCTTGTGTGGGAAGGAGGGAATTGTTGCGGGCCCTAGAAACCAGGGAGGCGGTTTCCATGGTGACTGCAAGCTTGCTGCACCCGAGGGGCCTAAGTGGGCCTTTCTTGGCTTGCTTTAGGAGAAGGCATCCCCCAGTGCAGAGGCGACCAAATTTGTAGTGCCTGGACACAGGAAAACAGGATCCTCCCTGGTTTCTGGCTTGCCCAGCTTCACAGGGCAGAACGGAGGAGCAGAGAGGTGGTGTGATGCCTCCTGCTTTGCTTTTTTATGCGTATAACCTCGAACTAGTCTCCTTCCCGCACTGGGCTTCAGTGTTCCATATGTAAAACTGGGAAGAGGGGCCTGTGCACGATCTGCAAGCAAATTCCACGTCAGGATCAGAGGAAACCAGGAGCATGAATTCGAGACCTGGCCTCGCCTGTGGCCTGTTTCCTGTTCTCTAAAATTGGGCTCTTGGGACTTCCGGTGCTAGAGAAGGAGTACAGCGGAGGGGAGTAAGAGCCCGTTTTGCCTTCTGGTTCCCAGCCAAGTGTTTTTGAGGGGTTCCAGATGAAGTGACCTGTTCTAGGCCCCACAATTAGGAAGTGGCTGAGTCTAAACATAGATCATTTCCAGAGCTTCTATGCAGCAGGATATAGGGAAATCTTTCAGAGCCTCATCTTCTTCATTTTAGAATGCAGACTGTGAGCCCTTCCTCAGTGGGGAGTTGTGAGAATTATGGGGTGCCACCTATAAAAGATCCCAGGCACATGGCTAACAATAATAGTTATTGTGTTGTTGTTGTTATGTGCCATCGAGTCGGCTCCGACTTATAGCGACCCCTCCTTGGGTTGCCAACTCAGTATCACTAAATAGATTGCCCCATCTTCCTTCCGAGGAGTGGCTAGTGGGTTTGAACTGCCAGCCTTCTGGTTAGCAGTCAAGTGCCTTAGGCATACTTGAATTTTTTTAAGAAAAGGAAATAAATTACTACTAAATGTGCACTGTGTTGAGTCCTTATGCTTCTGTTAACCTTGTTTATTCTTATAAGCATAACCTTGTTTATGCTTATTCTTCTGTTAACCTTGTTTGCCCCTCAAGTAGGCTGGCTTCTCCTGCTTCTTTCTTCCCAGCCCCATTTCTGTATAATTCCTAGTGACTCAGTTTGCTTCTCTCTCCTGGTCACATCACCATCCCTGACTTACGATGACCCCGTATATGTCCGAGTGGAACTCTGCTCCATAGGGTCTTCCTTTTGTTGTGATTTGGGAGAAAGTTTACAGAGCAAATTGGTTTTCCCAACAATCCATACATGCTTTGATTTGTGACATGGATTGCAATCCCCACAATGTAGCAGCATTCTTCCCACTTCCTCCCTGTATTTACCATTTCCATTCATCCTTCTTTCCAGTCTATTCCTGCCTTCTGAGCTTTATCCCTGGGAAAATGTTGCCCTTTTGATCTTGTATAGTTGGTTGTTATAAGAAGTGAGTTCCTCCCTGGTATAATTGTTCACCTTATATGCCCCTCTATTAGTTGAAGGTTGAGCCACTGGGTAAATACATCTTCAGGCCTGAAGAGTGTCTGAGGGCCATGGTCTCAGGGGTCTCTATCAGATCAGTGTTGTGGTGATTAGGCGCTGTCATCTGGTTCTGGTCTCAGAGTGATTCTATGTGTAACAGACTGCATGGCTTGTGCTTTCCTCACAACTGTTGCTGTGCTTGAACCCATTGTTGTAGCCATTGTGTCAATTCATCTCTTTGAGGGTCTTCCCCTCCACTGACCCTCTACTTTACCAAGCATGCTATCCTTCTTCAGGGACTGGTCTTTTCTGGTAACATGACCAAAGTATGAGAGACAAAGTCTGGTCATTCTTAATTCTAAGGTCCATTCTGACTGCAGTTCTTCTAAGACCAGTAGGTCTGGTCTTTGTTATTTTGAGGTTTTTTTTTTTTTTTTTTTTTCCCCACATTTTTCTCCCATTCTATCCAGAATTTCCCATTGTTATCCCTTTCAGAGAAGTAAAAGAAGTATCTGGGCACCATCTAGTTCTTCTGGCCTCAGGATCATGAAGGCTGGGGTTCACGTGGTCTATTAGTCCTCTGGACTAATTGTTTCCATATGTCTTTGATTTTCTTCCTCTTCTCTTTCTCTGGACAGGGAGAGATCAATAGTTGCACCTTACATGGCCACTCCCAAGCTTTTAAGACACCATTTGCTACTTACCAAAGTAAGATGTTAGATGATTGCCTTTGTAGACTGCCATGCCAATTGACCTTAATATGCCCTGACATCATACGGTTTTCAGTAGCTGACTTTTTAGAAGCAGATCACCAGGTCTTTCTTCTGAGTTGCTTCTGGGTGGACTCAAGCCTCAAACCTTTTGGTTAGCAGCTGAGCTCATTTACTGTTTCACTACCCAGGGACTCCTATGCCACAGCTGGACCCTCCAATGATGTGACTCTCCAGTCAAGCACAATGCCTGGCATCGAGTACGTTATAGATTGAATTGTGTCCCCCAAAATTATGTGTTGTAAATCCTAACTCCTATAACTGTGGGAATGGGTTTTCTTTGTTATGCTAATGAGGTAGTATTTTTGTAGGGTATGTCTTAAATTACTCTCTTTTGAGATATAAAAGAGTTGATTAAGCAAGCAAGCAGAGGTGGGGGAAGTGAGATGCTATGCTACATAAAGATCACCAAGTGGCCAATGAACAGCAACTAAAAAGAGACAAGGACCTTTCCCCAGAGCCAACAGAGATAGAAAGTCTTTTTCTAGAGCCAGTGCTCTGAATTTGGATTTCTAGCCTCCTAAAGTGTGATAAAAATTAATTTCTGTTTGTTAAAGCTACTCACTTGGGGTATTTCTGTTAAGCAACGTCAGATAACTAAGACAGAGTATATGCTCAACAAATATTTGTTGAAGAAATAAGTGGTTGATCCTTCTTTCTGACAAAGATTATCTAACAGTTACCTGGTCCTCAGGCCCTCCGAATTTGAGGAAATAGTCTCACGTATGTCATGTTCTCAATATAGGCTAACATAATACTTTCAGCACTGTTATGCTTTTACAACTCACTCATTAAAAAAAAACTGAGAAAATTTAATATATTGTCAAAAAATAATCAAAACACAAAAATTAAAACATAGGGTTTATTGAGCAGCTATTCTATATGCTTGTTTCTGAAAGAAAAATAATAGCTCAGTGTAGGCTAGTTACAATGAAGCTTTTAGAAAGAGAAAGGAGTAGAATAGAAAATCAAACAATCTCAAGGTGATTGATTGAACCATGCCACCCCCTTATTTAGCTAGTTACTAGGTGCCGTACTGTGGTGGCTTGCGTGTTGCTGTGAGGCTGGAGGCTATGCCACTGGTATTTCAAATACCAGCAGTGTCACCTGTGGTGGACAGGTTTCAGTGGAGCTTCCAGACTAAGTCAGACTGGGAAGAAGAACAGGATGATCCACTTCTGAAAAACCTGGTCTCTGAAAACCTTATGAAATAGCAAGGATTTTGAGAATAGCATAGGACCAGGTATTGTATCGTTCTGTTGTACATAGGGTTGCAATGAGTAGGAGTCGACAAGACAGCACCTGACAACTTAACAACAGGTGGTCTCTGGCCTGGCTGAGGGGAGAGGAGTATGCATTTGCACAAATATTAGGTGTAGTCTGGAGGTTTTTCAATGATAAAAGGCACCTCAATTATTCAGGAAATTCTAAGAGTTATGTCTCAGGAAGCAAGGGAAATGACCTGAAATTATATACCTTGCATTAGATAAACTCTTTGCTACAAAGAGGGTTTACAGATTTCAATGTGTCACACTGGGCCTCAGTTTTTTTTAATTTTTTTTAACAACATATACTTCTATGATGCTAACTAGATACCTTTAGGTCATTAGCAATCTACAAGCTGTTACTAACTATAAAGTAGAAGTCACAGAGAGTTATTTAAAAAATTTCTAACTTGATAGAAGAAATTGATTAATAGAAGAATGTAATAAATAACCTTTAGGTATTAGCATTACACCCATATGCTGTGATACAGAAATTGTAATTCATAAACAGATAAATGTTTTCTAGATTAGGGAGCTCTGGTGACACAGTAGTTAAGCATTCGGCTGCTGACCTAAAAGTCAGCAGTTCAATCCTACCAGGAGCTCCATTAGAGAAAGATGTGGCAGCCTGCTTCTATAAAGATTTACAGCCTTGGAAATCCTATGGGGGCTGTTCTACTCTGTCCTATGGGATCACTATGAGTCCTATAGGGTCACCATAAGTCTTGTAGGTTCACTATGAGTCAAAATTGACTTGACAGCAACGGGCTCTTTTCTTAATTAGAAATTTCTAAAATTGAAGTAGAGTTCCAGTAAGATGGCAGAATAGGCAGACAAACTACACACACCTTCTTCAACAAAGAAAAGGGGACCCAATTAACACAGATACAGAAGATAATCCTGGAGCCCTAGGCTTTGAAAGGAAGGACACACAAGTGGACTAAACTCTAACTAGTAGAAGAATCTGCATGAAAACACCAAAAAAGAAAACATACGGAGCTGCAGACTCAGTGATTCTGATAGCATGGGCAGCTTGGATATTGCCAAGTAGTGTTAGGACCTGAGAATTATCCTAAAAATTAGCTTTGCTAGCCAGGGGCTGCACGGAGGACTGCACTGGTGGCTGGTGAATAAAAGGGGAAGCAGCAAAGAGAGAGTGGGCTGAGCTGTGGACTTTTGGCTGTCTGGAGGGTGCAGCCATTTTGAATGTTTACAAGCAGTTGGACCATTGTGGATATTTAAAGGAACGGTGTTCTCCCAGATTGCAGGGGCCTAAGAATAAGCTCCACTTGCCAAGGACCACAAGGACGTACTGGACACTGAGGACTGGAAAGGTGCAATATTCCCTTTGTTACTCTTACATCGACACCCTCTTAGTGAAGGGAGGTATGGCCATCCCTCACTCCCACCCACCTCTGGGCCAGCAGGAATTCCATCTCAGTCTGTGTGCTCTGACAGAGCCTGGTTGCCCTGCCCCATCATGCCCAGATTTTTTTCTTTTCTTTTTTTTTTAGTTTGTTTGTTTGTGTCTGTTTTAAAATTACTATTATTTTTTTCATCTTTTTTATTATTATTCTTTCTTCTTCTCTTCCCAGGTTCCAGTTTTTGGCATTTCTCTCTTCCCTTTTCCTGGTTCCCATTTTTTTCTTCCTTGTAGTTCTCCTCATTCTTTGTTTTTCTTTTTTGCAGTTTTCCCATTTTTTTCTTCATTATTCTCCTACTCTACCTCTTTTCTTTTATTCCACCCCTCCCAGATATTGCAGGGATTTTTCCCCTCCTTTTTTCTATTCACATTTCTTTTGGCTTTTTAAAATATTTCTTTAAATATTTTCTCTCATTTATTGCCTTTCCTTTCCTTTCCTTTTTTTCCCCTTTTTTCTCTTTTTGGTGATTATTCCCATGTGTTTATGCCATGTGTGTTTTTTGTCCTCTTGCTTTTACTTTTTTGATGGTTTTTCTATTGTTTTTGTCTGAGTGGGAGACAGCAACTGTGCCCATATGACACAACCACACCCATAGCTACTGCAACTCCACTTATTCAGTAAGAGCTACCACTTCCTTCTGCACCAACTGGCCAATGATACACGACCACCAATAAGAGCTTGACTCACCCTTAACTGCTCTTCACAAACAGTTAACAGAGATCTGTGCAGCCACTCTTATTCTGTATCACACCCACCAGGAGACAGGTGGTGAGTGCATAAGTGCTTCAAACTAGAGAATAGAGAAGCACAGTATCCTGCTTACTCAGATACTTCCCCTTCCATTCCCCACCCCCCAAAAAAACAAAGAAAATGAAAATCTTGGGCAAATCACTCCAACATACCATCACCAATTAAATATAAATACAACAAAGTCACAATATCTCAGTGACAACAGACCATCTCACTCCACACAATGGAGCAAGATAAAGCAGAAGAAACAAGGGAGCAGGATACAGACCCAGAACACATCCTTGTGGAAGAAGCAGCATTGGAACTTCCTGAGAAGGAATTCAAAAGAGTTATATTTAGGTGCCTTCAACACACTGAGAGACAGATTAAAAAAAAAAAAAAAAAAATTAAGGGAAACAGAGACAAAACCCTAGAACAATTTCAGAAAACAATACAA
>NW_006921664.1:11670795-11676115 GCF_000298275.1 Orycteropus afer afer | reverse complement strand
GCAATCCTATTTCTGTAGTGATACTGCCTCAGAAACCCAAGGAGGGGTCGCTATGAGTTGGGTTTGACTCGACGGCACATAACAACAACAAACAACAAATTGGAATTCAAAAAAAGGAAGAGGAAAAAAAAAAACACTGAGAAAATTGTCCAAGATTTTTTGGAAGAGAACTTCCTTGATATGATGAAAGATGAATATATATATCTATTCAGGAAGTCCAATGAATCCCAAATAGGATAGACTCCAAAAGCAAATCACCAAAGCATATCATTGTCAAAATCACCAAAACCAAAGACAAAGAAAGAATTATGAAAGCAGCACAGGGAAAATGAAAAGTTACCTACCAGAGGCAACCAATAAGACTAAGCTCTGATTTCTCAGTGGGTGAGAAGGCAATGGGATGGCATATAAAAAACCCTGAGAGAGAAAGATTTCCAACCAAGAATTATATACCCAGCAAAATTGTCCCTCAAATATAATGGTGAAATTAGGAGATTTCCAGATAAGCAGAAATTAAGGGAATTTGTTAAAACCAGACCAAATTTTCAAGAGATACTAAGAGGAGACCTTTGAACAGAGAACCAATAATAGCAAACAACAACCAACCATTAATACACATGATGACATAACACAGAAACCAACCCAGTTATGGAAGTATCCAAAGTAAAATAAGCTTACAAGATTGTAAACATGGAACCAGAAATATCAATTGGCAAATGAGGACAACTACAAACCAAAAAGAGGGGAAAAAATAGTGTAGTTACAGAACTTCTAAATGGTGAGAGAGTCAAGAGAGTTGCAAGATAGAATGGACTGTTCTAAATTCAGGAAGAAAATTATAAATCACAGGGTAACCTCAAAGAAAAATGATAAACCTTCACATCACAATAAAAAGAGGACGAGCACAAATATTTAGCAAATACTAAAACAACAGCACTGAAGGAAATGGTAACATGATTCATAAAGATAATAAGCTCAGCACAGAAAATTATATGGAACAAAGAAACCAGGAACACTATGAAAAAGCACATAACAAAATAACAAGAACAAATTCATACTTGTCAATAATTACTGAATGTCAACAGATTAAATGCACCACTTAAGAGACAGAAAGTGGCAGAATGGATAAGAAAACATAACCCACAAGTATGCTGTTTCCAAGAGACACACCTTAGAGACAAAGACAAAAAATAGACTAAAAATTAAAAGTTGGAAAAAGATAGGCAAATGACAACCAAAAGAAAGCAGGGGTGGCAATATTAATTTCTGATCAAATTGACTTTAAGACAAAAACCACTACAAGGACAAGGAAAGACATTAAATAATGATTAAAGGATCAATCAAACAAGAAGATATAACCACAATAAATATCTATGCACCCAATGAAAGAGCCCCAAAATACATAAACCAGACTTTAACAAAATTGAAAAGACAAATAGATGACTCCACAGTCATAGTTGTTGTTATATGCCATCAAGTCAGACCCAATTCATAGTGACCCCTCCTTGGGTGTCTGAGGCAGTGTCACTATGGAAGTAGATTACCCAACCTTCCTTCCAAGGAGTTGCTGGTGAGTTTGAACTGCCAGCCTTCTGGTTAGCAGTCAAGTGTTTTAGACACTATGCTATAGTCACAGTTGTTGTTGTGTTGTTGTTATGTGCCGTTGAGTCGGACCCGACTCATAGCGACCCCTCCTTGGGTTTCCGAGGTAGTATCAGTATGGAAGTAGATTGCCCAAACTTCCTTCCGAGGAGTGGCTGGTGGGTTTGAACCACCAGCCTTCTGGTTAGCAGTCAAGTGCCCTAGCCACTAAGCCACCAGAGCTCTTAATATATACTACTTACAAAAATATGTGCAAATTTGAAACTTTGACCATGAGCAGAGAGAAAGACTGGTGTTCATTATGTCAACATATTTACCATTTGGCAGTGTTTCATTCTTTCAGGCATGGGTTCACTATGAGTCGGAGGTAACTAGATGGCACCTAAAGACAATAACAGCACCACCAATGCCGCCAACAATTTAGGAGTGAAATTGAACTTCATTTTTAACACAAATTGAGTTTACAAGACTTGGATTGTTTTTGTACAGTTCTTAGGAAATTAACTTTACAGCTCTAATTGTTAATGAATTAGTATGTTCTTTGCACGTAATGGATTAGGCCATGAAAAGTTGTTTTACATTAATAATAACTATGTCAGATTCTTACTCTTTGTTGGTGATCTTATCAATAATACTGATAACAAAAGTACAGATTGTTATTGTTAGATGCATAAAAAACAAAACAGAACAAATGCACTGCCGTAGAGTCAGATCCGACTCATAGTGACCCCCACTTTGGGTTTCCGAGGCGGTATCACTACGGAAGTAGATTGCCCAACCTTCCTCCGGAGACTTTAATACACCACTTTCAATGAAAGGTAGAACAACTGGAAAGGAACCTCAACAAAGATGCAGAAGAACTAAACAATACAACCCACCAATTTGACCTCATACACATCTACAGAGCACTTTACCCAACCATAATATACATTCTTTTCCAGCACACATGGAACATTTTCATGATAGGCCACAAAGCAAGTCTCAATAAATTAAAAAACATTTAAGTACTGCAAAGCATCTTCTCAGATCACAATGCTATAAAATTAGAAATCAACAATAGGAAAATCAAGGGAAAAAGACCAAACACTTGGTAACTGAACAACACTTTCCTTAAGAATGGTTGGGTAACAGAAGAAATGAAAAATGAAATTAAAAAATCCCTTGAATCAAACAAGAATGAAAATACAGCATATGAAAATCTTTGGGACACAGCAAAAGCAGTGATCAGAGGCCAGTCTATAGCTATAAATGTACACATTGAAAAAAAGAAAGAGCCAAAATCAATAATACCTTAAACCAAATCTCCAACAATTAGAAAAAGAACAGCAAGAAAATCTTACTGTCGCCAAATAAATAAATAAAAAATAAATAAACCTCACTGCCATCGAGTCAGCTCCAACTCATAGCGACCCCTTCTTGGGTTTCTGAGGCAGTATCACTACAGAAGTAGATTGCCCAATCTTCCTTCCAAGGAGTGGCTGATGGGTTTGAACCTCCAGCTGCCTGGCTAGAAGTCAAATGTCTTAGGCTTCCCTAAAGTCACCAGAAGAAAGGAAATAATAAATACTCTAGCAGAAATAAATGAAACAGAAAATAAAAAGACAATAGGAAAAATCAACAAGACTAGAAATTGGTTTTTTGAAAAGATTAATCAAATTGACAAACCACTAGCAAATTTAACAAGGGAAAAGAGGAAGAGAATACAAATAATAAGAATAAGAAATGAATTGGATGGCATCACAACCAACTGAAATAAAAGAGATTGTATCAGGATACTATGAAGAACTGTACTCCAACAAATTTGAAAATCTAGAAGAAATGAGCTGGGGCTTGGGGGCTGCTTTTCGGTTGGGGGTGGCTCTATTTTAAGGCCATTGCCTGAGGTAGGCAGGTACAGAGCGGTTAGGAACAACTAAAGGAGACAAACTTGCCTGTCAGTTTGTCATCCTGTGGTGGCTAACATGTTGCTATGCCACCAGTGTTGCAAAATGCCAGCAGGCTTATCCATGGTGGACAGGTTTCAGCTGAGCTTCCAGGCTAACACAGACTTGGAACAAGGAAGAGGCCATCCATTTCTCAAACAAGTGGCCAGTGAAAACCTTATGAATAGCAGTGAAACACTGTCTGATGTATTACTGGAAAACTTTTTTTAATATCCCTGAAAGATTGTCCAATATAGTGCTGGAAGATGAGTCCATCAGGTTGGAAGGAACTCAAAATTTGACTGGGGAAGAGCTGACTCCTCAGTGCAGAGATGACCTTAACAATATAGATAGAGTAAAGCTTTTGGGACCTCCACTGGCTGATATGGCACGACTCAAAATGAGTAGAAACACATGTAAACATCCATTAATAATTGGAACATGGAATGTATTAAGTATGAATCTGGGAAAATTTGAAGCTGTCAAAAATGAAATGGAACACATAAAGATTGATATCCTAGGCGTTAGTGAGCTGAAATGGACTGGTTTTGGCCATTTTGAATCAGACAACCATATGATCTACTATGCTGGGAATGACAAATTGAAGAATGGTGTGGCATTCATCATCACAAACACTGTTTCAAGATCTGTCCTGAAGTATAATGCTGTCAGTGATAGGATAATATCCATATGCCTATAAGGAAGACCAGTTAATACTACTATTATTCAAATCTGTGCACCACCCACCAAAGCCAAAGATGAGGATATTGAAGATTTCTACCAACTTCTGCAGTCTGAAATGAACTGAACATATAATTAAGATGTGTTGATTATCACCGGTGACTGGAATGCAAAAGTTGGAAACAAAGAAGAGTTACCGGTAGTTGGAAAATATGGCCTGGTGATAGAAATAATGTTGGAGAACTTATGATAGAAACTTGTAAGACCAACGACTTATTCATTGCAAGTACCTTTTTCAACAACATAAGCTATGACTATACATGTGGACTTCACCAGATAGAATACACAGGAATCAGATTGACTACATCTGTGGCAAGAGGCGATGGAGAAGTTCAATACATTTGGCCAAAACAAGGCCAGGAGCTGACTGTGGAACAGACCATCAACTGCTCATATGCACATTCAAGTTGAAGTTGCAGACAATTACAACAAGCCCACAACAGCCAAAATATGACCTTGATAATATCCCTCCTGAATTTAGAGACCATCTAAAGAATAGATTTGATGCATTAAACACTAATGACCAAAAACCAGAGGAATTGTAGGATGATATCAAGAACATCATCCATAAAGAAAGCAAGAGGTCATTAAAGAGACAGGAAGGGAATAAAAGACCAAAATGGATGTCAGAAGAGACTCTGAAACTTGCCCCTGAGTGGAGGGTAGCTAAAATAAATGGAAGAAATGACAAGATAAAAGAGCTGACCAGAGCATTTCAAAGAGCAGCTTGAGCAGACAAAGCCAATTACTATAATGAAATGTGCAAAGACCTGGAGTTAGAAAACCAAAAGGGAAGAACATGCTCGGCAGTTCTTGAGCTGAAAGAACTGAGAAAAAAAATTCAAGCCTCGAGTTGCAATATTGAAAGATTCTATGGGAAAACTATTGAATGATGCAGAAGCATCAAAAGAAGATGGAAGGGGAGTTCCGGGAAGATGGTGGACTAGGCAGAAGGACTGCACAGACCCTCTTCAACAAAGAAAAGGGAAACCAATTGACACAGACACAGAAGATAATCTTGGACCACTGAGCCTTGAAGGGAAGGATACAGAAGT
>NW_006921664.1:11662519-11668894 GCF_000298275.1 Orycteropus afer afer | reverse complement strand
GAGAAGGCAATGGGATGGTATATATAAAACCCTGAAAGAGAAGAATTTTCAACCAAGAATTATATACCCGGCAAAATTGTCCCTCAAATATGATGGGGTAATTAGGAGATTTCCAGATAAGCAGAAACTAAGGGAATTTGTGAAAACCAGACCAACCTTACAAGACATGCTAAAGGGAGTCCTTTGATCAGAGAACCAAAATTGAGCAAATAACAACCGATCATTAATACACAAGATAACATAACCCAGAAACCACAGCTATGGACATATCCAAAGTAAAATGAACTTTCAAGAATTGGTCAGTGTTCATCCATTGCAAGAGGTGGCATATGATCAAGAACCAATGGTACTGAAGGATGAAATCAAAGCTGCACTGAAGGAATTGGTGAAGAACAAGGCTCCAGGAATTGACAGAATACCCAGTGAGATGTTTCAACAAACCAATGCCCCACTGGAGGCACTCACTCAGTTATGCCAAGAGATTTGGAAGACAGCTACCTGGCCAACTGACTGAAAGAGATCCATATTTGTACCCATTCCAAAGAAAGGTGATCCCACAGAATGTGAAAATTATCAAACAGTATCATTCATATCACATGCAAGTAAAATCTTACTGAAGATAATTCAGAAACAGTTGCAGCAGTATATTGACAGAGAGTTTCCAGAAATGCAAGATGGATTCAGAAGAAGATGTGGAATGATGCATATCATTGCTGATGTCAGATGGATCTTAGCTGAAAGCAAAGAATACCAGAAAGGTGCTTACTTGTGTCTTACTGACTATGCAAAACCATTCGACTGTGTGGATCATAACAAATTGTGGATAACATTGAGAAGAATTGGAATTCCAGAACATTTAATTGTACTCATGAGGAACCTGTATATAGACCAGAATAATGTCATTCAAACAGAACAAGGGGATATTGCATGGTTTAAAATCAAGAAGAGAGTGAATCAGAGTTGTATCATTTCACCATATTTATTCAATCTGTATGCTGAGCAAATAATCCAAGAAGTTGGACTATATGAAGAAGAACATGGCACCAGGATTGGAGGAAGAGTCATTAACAATCTGCAATACACAGATGCCACAACTTTGCTTGCTGAAAGTGAGGATGACTTGAAGCACTTGCTGATGACAATTAAAGGCTACAGTTTGCTGTTGTTGTTGTTGTGTGGAGAAAAGATTGAAGTTGTCAAGGACTTCATCTTACTTCGTTCTACAATCAACCCAATGGAAACAGCAGCCAAGACATCAGATGATGTATTGTATTGGGCAAGTCTGCTGCAAAAGACCTCTTTCAAATGACGAAGAGCAAAGATGTCTCCTTGAAGACTAAGGTGCACCTAACCCAAGCCATGGTATTTTCATTTGCCTCCTATGCATGTGTTGTTGTTGTTGTTATGTGCCATTGAGTCAGACCCGACTCATAGCAACCCCTCCTTGGGTTTCCAAGGCAGTATCACTACAGAAGTAAATTGCTCAATCTTCCTTCCAAGGAGTGGCTGGTGGGTTTGAACTGCCAGCCCTCTGGTTAGCAGTCAAGTGCCTTAGGCACTACGCTACCAGAACTCCTCTTATACATGTGAGAGCTGGACAATAAATAAGGAAGACCGAAGAAGAGTTGATGCTTTTGAGTTGTGGTGTTGGAGAAGAATGCTAGGAGTACCATGGTCTGCTAAAATGACTAACAAATCTTTCCTGGAAGAAGTGCAGCCGGAATTCTCATTGGAAGCAAGAATGGCCAGACTTTGTCTCACCTACTTCAGTCATGTTGTCAGAAGGAACCATTCTCTGAAGAAGGATCTCATGCATGGTAAAGTGGAGAGTCAATGAAGAAGGGGAAGGCCCTCAACAAGATGGATAGACACAGTGGCTGCAACAATGGGCTCAGGTATAGCAAGGATCATGAGGCACAAGACCAGACAGTGTTTCGTTCTGCTGTGCATAGGGTCCCTATGAGTCAGAGACAACTCAACTGCATCTAACAACAAGAGCAACAGAAGAAATGGACAGATATCTAGAAATACACTACTTACTTAAACTAACACAGACTGAGTTGGAAAAGTTGAACATACCTATAACAAAAGAAGAAATTGAACAGGTCATAAAAAATTTACCAACAGAAAAAAGTCCTGGCCCAGATGGCTTCTCCGGAGAATTCTACAAAACGTTCAGAGAACTGACACCAATCCTACTTAAACTATTCCAGAACATAGAAATGGATGGAATCCTCCCAATTCTGTTTATGAAGCAAGCATAACCTTGATACCAAAACCAGGCAAAAACATTGCTAAAATTTGAAGTATATTGCAATAACATATATTTAAACTTCACTAACTTGACTTCTCTCACATGTGATATGATAGCAATCTCCCTAAATTGACTGGCACAAAGCTGATTTGCAAAAGGAATGAAGCCATAAAATTATATCTCCGTAAGGTGTCCTTGAGACACTAGGTAAGTTGTAAACAACCCTCTAATCTTCAACCTTAAAGGAAAAAAAGGTGACATACTAGTCTTTATTAAACATGACATCATCTAACTCTTTTATTACAAGACCAAAGTTTAAAATTCACATACACTGGATTTCCATTCATGCTCTGAAAGAAGAGCAGCAACAAGAAGATCCTTTTCTAGACTCTGACACTCTGTGAATAGCAGAACCTGCCATACACTAACACTGAGACTCGCCTGCCATAACCTCAGACTCTAGCTACTAAGGACCTTCACCAAGTTAGAGCCATGGCCAAGCCTTCCTCCTAAGAGCCTCTTATAAATGCCTGAAGTCTAAAGATTAGGACTCTAAGCACTGAAGTAACATTGTAATTGTAATTGCTAAATCTATTTCTCCTGTGTTAAAATGAATGTATTGAAGTCTTACTCACATACTTTGCCATGACTACCTTGCAATAAACTAGATGATTTTATGCATGACAAACTTCAGCATTTCTTCATTTATATTTAGATAAAATTCAATCATTCTATTATTTGAATTTTAAGATAAAAAAAGACAAGACATAAAGTATACCATACATTTATTACAGAATGCTGATCTTTCTGTCATCTGTAGCGTGAAAGTTGAATTCAGCCCATTTAGAAGTTTTATATCCAGTGGTGTCACTAAGCAGATGCAGGGGTATGGACCATGCCAATAACACTGTCAAAGGGGGCAACATCAAAATGACTGTCAGTAAAATTTTTGTGCAGTTTCAGCAGAAATTTATTATTTTTTAATAAAAACATCCCTGTTGTTACTTAAAACAACAAAAGTATTTTTTGTAAGCCCAGCTTACATGTACCAAAATACCTACAAGGCTAAAATTCTATGTTAATTTACTTTTTGAACCTTCTAATGAGCTTTGGTCAGAGATCATAATTACAATAACACTTTGAATCACATGATTTTGTTTGAATGTTTTACAAGTATTGTTTTTGTTGTGTTTTGCTATTTATTTTTCTATAGTGTTGATTTTGTCAGATTTTCTACTGTTTTAGCTAAAATACTGTGATAATTAGTATTTGTGAAATTATACCAATAACTTTTTTGAGAATGCAAAAGTAATTAAAGGAAAAGGAGAAAAATCAAAAAGAAAAAAAATGGCTTCTCCACAGTTACTAATAATGTTGTAACTAAAAATGTAATTCAATGTAAAAAGATTGTACAAAACAATTTTGTTGTTAGTATTCATATAATCTAAGAAATACTACATTTAAGCAATTTACAACTATATCATATGTTGTTTTGTGATTAAAATTGATAATAAACATTACTAAGGATTCTGTATGGTCTGGTATGGCAGGAAGCTCATGGGGCTCAGGGAGAGGGACACCATGAATATACTGGGTAACACCAACCCTAGTGACACCACTGTTTATATCATTAAAAATATGTTAAAAGAAGGAAGGCTAGATCATAGTCTTCTGTTGGGTTTCCTGGTCATTTCTAACAATTGAGTATGAAGATTGTTTCCATGAGGGTCTGGCCTCCTTTTTCCAGTGGCAGATAATTAACAATGGTTGTCAACCTTGGCTTCACATCAGAATCACCTGGACATTTTAAAAATACTGATACCTGGATTTTCAAAATGGAGTCTCGTCAGTAAGCTCCACACTATTTCCCTCTTGCATCTAAGTGCTTGAAAAACTAGGTACAGCAGTTTGAATTAGGGATTTTGGTGCTCCAAACAGCTCACTGAATCAGAGTGCACCAAACACAGAAAGGCAGAATTAGAGGAAAGGCACAGGGAGATTATTTAAGAAAGAGCTACCTGGCGGAGGACAGACAGGGAGCCAAGAGAGGCCATAGGAAACTTCCCTGGGGCAGTCACTGAGCAGGTGAGGGTGGCCACCTGAGATCCCCATGAGCCAAGAAAGAAGACACCCTGTGTCAGCATACCAGCAACCACATCAACATCCCAGCAATCACCCCAAGGATCTACCTTCAGCACTTGATTTTATTGGTAACTCGGGCCAGCTGGGTCCAAACAGGTGTGCACAGCATCACTGAAACTCAAGCAGAGAGCTCACTGTTGCGCCAGGAGGGTGAGTTCGCTCCCCTCTCAGCAGATCACTGAGTGGGCTTGGGTCAGTCTGGGAGACATTGTGTTTATCTGTGTCACTGATATCGGGAACACAGTTTACTAGCAGGTACTTCCCTGAATCCAACACAGCTGAAATCGTGTGCATCTTTGGCACTGTAGGTGGGAGGTATCACAGAAAAACTCCCGAGCCATTAGTGGTCTGGCAGGATTGCGCCAGCACCATGGGCAAATGGGGCAGGGAGAGAGAAAGGAAGCTGAGGCTGAGTGTGGTCCCAGGAATTTGCCTTGGATCAGCTTCTTGGTACCGAGGGGTCTCAGAGGCAGGGTCTTTGAGTGTGCTTAAGCCTGGCAGAAATGGGAGACTCCCTAGCAATGGGAATCTTTCCTGAGATTGAGCTGCAGTCTTGTAAATAACTATGTCATCAATAATAGCTGGTGGAAAGCCCTAGAAACAGACCCTAGCAACACCAAGCTTTCCTTTGTCTTCTCCCACCTTCTCTGCCAATAACTTCACTCATTCAATACAAGAAACTACATTCAGCCAAACACCATAAAACCTCTCACTTTGAACTCTAAACCCTCTTTATGACAAACAGAAATACATATCCACATTCCATGCAGTGATTCCACCATCACAAAGAAAACAGCAGAGCAACCCAACATACCTGAATCAATAATAAAATACACCAGCTTCACCTTTTCAAAATATTAAACCATAAAACCAAGACAAAACAAATCAACACATAACCAGCAGCTAGAGACAACCTAAAGAGGAAGTGCTCTACCAGATTCCAGGGGCTTAAGAAGAGGTTCTGCTTTCCAGTAACTCCAAGAACTCTCCGGACCTGCATGACTGAACAGGTGCAACATTCTTCTTGTTACTCTTATACCCCACACCCGGTTGGTGAACGGAGGTGCAACAACCCCCCACTCCCACCCACCTTCTGGGCCTGCAGGAACTCCATACCAATCTGTGTGCTCGGATGGAGCCTAAGTGCCCTGCCTTGTCCTCCACCAATTTTTTTTTCTTCTTCTTTTTCTCTTTCTTTTCTCTGGTGTTTAGTTTGCTTGTATTTGCCTGTTTTAAAACTACTATTATTATTAATACTTTTATCCTTTTTACTGTTCTTCCCCTCCCAGGTCCTAGTTTACACCCTTTTATTTTTTTCTTCTACGGTTCTTGTTTAAATTTTATTTTCTCTTTTTTCCCTTTTTTTTTTTTACTCATGGTTAACCCTGTTCCTTGTTGTTTTTCTTTCTTTTTTTTTTTTTTTTTTGCATTTTTCCCATTTTCTTCTTTATTCTCCTTCTCTACCTTTTTTCTCTTAGTGCCCTATCCCCAGATATTGCAGGCTTTCTAGTTTTCTTCTTTTTTCTCTCTTCTTTTTCTTTTTTGGGGTTACTGTTCCTGTGTGATTACATGGTGTACTTTTTGTCCATGTGCTTTTACTTTTTTGATGGTTATTCAATTATAATTTTTGTCTAACTGAGTGGGAGACAGCAACAGTCCCCATAAGATACAAATACACACACACCTCTTGCAACTTCACTTACTGAGCAAGACCCAGCACCTCCTTCTCCACCAACGGGCCAATGATAAAAAACCACCAAAAAGAACCTGAATCACCATTGGCTGCTCTTCACAAACAATTAACAGGGCTCTTAATACAATACCACAATGCCTTGGATATAACAGACCATCACTGTCCACACAAAGAAGCAAGATAAAGTGGTAGAAACAGGGGAGCAGGATACAGACCCAGAACAGATACCTGAGGAAGAAGCAACATTGGAACTCTCTGATAAGGAATTCAAAAGAATTATGTTTAG
>NW_006921664.1:11638687-11645728 GCF_000298275.1 Orycteropus afer afer | reverse complement strand
ACTGCTGCAAACGTTTTTTAATTATCTTCAGTAAGATCTTACTTGTGTGCAATATTAATGATATTGTTCTATAATTTCCACAATATGTGGGATCACCTTTGTTTGGAATGGGTACAAATATGGATCTCTTCCAGTCATTTGGCCAGGTGGCTGTCTTCCAAATCTCTTGGCATAACCGAGTGAGTGCCTCCAATGGGGCATCCATTTGTTGAAATATCTCAATTGGTATTCCATTCTTTCATTACAGCTTTGACTTCCTCCTTCAGTACCATTGGTTCTAGATCATATGGTACTTCCTGAAATGGATGAAGATCGACCAGTTCTTTTTGGTACAGTGCTTCTGTGTATTTCTGCCAACTTCTCTTGATGTTTCCTGCATTATTCAATATTTTGCCCATACAATCTCTCAATATTGCAATTCAAGGCTTAATGTTTTTCTTCAATTCTTTCAGCTTGCGAAATGCTGAGCAGGTTCTTCCCTTTTGGTTTTCAAACTCCAGGTCTTTGCATAATTCATTATAGTAATTGGTTTTGTCTGCTCGAGCTGCTCCTTGAAATCTTTTGTTCAGCTCTTTTATCTCGTCATTTCTTTCATTTGCTTTAGCTACTCTCTGTTCAAGGGCAAGTTTCAGAGTCTCTTCTGTCATCCATTTTAGGGCAAATTTAGGGGCCCTAATATATGGCATAAATAGACTCTCAAGCATAGCTCAAAATATACCAACAGCAGAAGAGAAACCAGATGATTGGGACTTTCTAAAAATAAAATTTTTATGTGCTTTCAAAGACTTCTCCAAAAGAGTTAAAAGAGAACCTACAGATTGGGAAAAAAATATTTGGTAATGACATATCTGACAAGAGACTTATCTCTAGAATTTATAGAAAACTCCAACACCTCAATAAGAAAAAGACAAACAATCCAATTAAAAAAATGGGCAGAAGACATGAATAGACACGTCACCAAGGATGGTATTCAAACAGTCAACAAATATATGAAGAAATGCTCATGATCATTAGCTATTAGAGAGATGCAAATCAAAACAACAATGAGATACCATCTTGCTCCAACACTATTAAAAAGTTCAATGAGACTTAAAATAATAAATGCTGGCAAGGATGTGGAGAGATTGGGACATTCATACACTGCTGGTGGGACTGTAAAATGGTACAACCATTATGGAAAGCAATATGGCGATTTCCTCAAAAGTTGGAAGTAGTAATACCATTTGACCCAGCTCTGGTCAAAGACTCTGGCTAAGACACTTGCCTGCTAACCAGATGGCTGGCGGTTCAAACCCACCAGCCACTCCTCGGAAGGAAGGTTGGGCAATCCTACTTCCGTAGTGATACTGCCTCGGAAACCCAAGGAGGGGTCGCTATGAGTCGGGGCCGACTCGACGGCACATAACAACAACAACAACAACAAATTCCATTACTAGGTATATACCCTAAAGAAGTGAGAGCCATGACAAGAACAGATATATGCACACCCATGTTCATCATGGCACTATTTACAATAGCCAAAAGATGGAAATAACCTAGGTGTCCATCAACTGAGGAATGGATATCCAAACTATGGTATATACACACAATGGAATACTATGGAACCCTAAGAATAATGTAGAATCTGCAAAACACCGCATAACATGGATGAACTTGCAGAACATTATGCTGAGTGAAATGAGTCAATCACAAAAGGACAAATATTGTATTATCTGTTATTGTAAAAGTCAAGGAAATGTTTATCTATAGAAGGACATTTTCTTTGTTGGTTACCAGGGGTGGAAGGGTAGGGAATACTGTTAGATAGATAGAGATAAGTTTTGATTTGGGTGAAGAGAAGGGCAATGTACCAAATGTGAGTGATCAATATAGTGGCACTGAGGAAGAGAAAGACATAGAGAGGTACCTGGGAAGTACAGACAACAAAGATGAACCCTTTTGCACATATAGTACAGCGTGGCCAGTGAAGGCAAACATGGGTATATGGGTTGATAGGTGGGTGGACAGCCTGAACTATTAGGTATGTCTATGAAGTGGGGAGTGTACCCAAGAACATGTATAGGGTTGGCAGACAATGGTCCTATAACTTTATGTGTATGATCTGAATTCCCAGGTGTATAGTGGAGCTGACAAGGGGCAAGGTTGTAGTCACTGCTTGGTCACAGCCAGCTCCCCAGAGGGACCGAGTAGTTGAACCTGTGGACTTGGGACCATAGTTGCAGAGGCCATCAAGCTCAATTGGCATAACATACTACACAAATCATTGTTCCACCTCCTACTGTGGCGAACAGGGACTGGGATCTTAAAAGCTTGCAAGCTGCCATCTAGATGCAACAATGGGTCTCTCCTCGTCCAGAGCCAAGAAGAATGAAGAAAACCAAAAATTCATGGAAACAATTAGTCATAGTGACTAGTACACCATCTGATCTGCAGCCTATATGACTATGAGACCAGAACTAGATGGTGCCCAGCTACTACTGTCAACCACTTAGAAGAGGACCTATGTAGGAGATCCTGGATAGGCAGGGAGAACAATGTGGAACAAAACTCAAAATAATTTGGGGAAAAAAAAGGGGGGGACCAGGTTTGCTGGCCCGATGGACCCTGGTGGAACTACTGAGACTATGGACCCTAGCTGCCTTTCAGGTCTGGAATTGAATGCATGCCTATGGCTTCTAGCCAAACAATAGACAAGCATATGAGTTGAACACTTACCTGAGGTAGATACACTCTTTGGAGAGAATAAGCATGGGAGAAAGAAGGGCTGCTTATGCACAGGGAGACAGCTCAGGGGACAGGAGTGTATGGAAGGATGGACACAGGGAAGAGGTAACTATTGAGAGGAAGTAGAAGGGGAGAAGTTGCATTGTGGTAAATTGTGGTCAATGTCATGAGACAAAGTGTATGTGAATTGCTGTATGGAAAGTGTATTTGCTCTGTAACTTTTTGCCCAAATCACAGTAAAAAGGAAAAAACAAAAAACAAAAAACCTGATACTTGGGCCCCAGCCCCCAGTGATTCTGATTTAATTGGTCATGGTATGGCCTGGGCAGTGGGATTTTTAAAAGCTCCCCAGGCAATTCCAATGTGCAGCCAGAGCTGAGAATCACTGTTGGGTCTGAAGCATCAGTCTGGAGCATCATGATTATCTCCTTATGGGAGACTGGTAAGGAAATCTACTGGCATAGTGGGTAAGGCATTTGGCTGCTAACCATAAGGTTGGTGGTTCAAACCCACCAGCTGCTCTGTGGGAAGAAGATGAGGCAATCTACTTCCATAAAGATTTACAGCCTTGGAAACCCAGTGGGGGTCACTATGAGTCAGAATTGACTCGAGGACAGTGGGTTTAGTTTGGTCTTTGGTTTAGGAGGCTGGTTGGAGCAACCTAAGTGAGACAATGGAGTGAGCTCTCCACTTGGGTGGCCTGCCACTGGGATTAACAATTTTGCTGGCACACTGTCAATAATTTGAGCAATGGCAGCCCTAGACAACTGCAGATAAATTAGAGTCTCCAATCTTGGCTAATGGCAGGAAACCATCTCTGAGGTGGAGTGAGGTCCTGCAGGTCTGATCAAGAACCCTGGACTGGGGAGACTGGTCTTTAGCCATACCACAAAAGCCAATGAACTAAATAAGGACAAAATGGAGTAGCAAGTTTTGCCCTGCCCAGGTCTGATTGGTTGACACTTAATCTCAGGTTCCTCATCTGTAAATTGGTGATAATAATGCTACTTAATACATAAGTAGTTATGAAGAATAAACAAGTTGATATATGTAAGGTATTACCAAGTGATATATAAGCTTTAACCCACTCCCCCCCCCCAAAAAAAAACCCAAAAAACCAAACTCACTGCCCTCAAGTCGATTTTGACTCATAGCAACCCCTCCTTGGGTTTCTGAGGTGGTATCTCTACAGAAGTAGATTGCCCAATCTTCCTTCTGAGGAGTGGCTGGTGGGGTTTGAACCTCTAGGTTTCTAGTTAGCAGTTAAACATCTTAGGCACTATGCCACCAGGGCTCCAATGTATAAGTTTTAGCTATTACTATTATTTGGAGAGATGAGGAAATGGGGCAAAATAGGAAGATTTCTCATATACCTCGCCTACCCATGTAATCTCTTCATATGACAGTGTTCATAGTTTATCTTTGTTTTCAGTTCTATCTTAATGAAAATATTGCAATGCTTACACTACAATAAATGAATTTCTGTCTAATAAAATATGTAATTTTCATGTATTAACATACTTTATAGTCTAGCAAACTTCTGATAATTGTCTTTTTCCTTCTTTGGAACATCAAGAAAACATTTAGATTTATAATGGAACTTGTCATGTTAGGACAAACACCTCTTACCATGTTGGAGGCATGGGGTGAAGTTTGGGAGGGGTCCTAGCTCTCTTTCTACAACCAAATGCTATACTTATCCTTGTGGCCTGCCCTTTTGGTTTGGTTTATTGGAAAAAAAGACACATGGGAGGTAGAATCTTAGGGGATAAGGAAAGTTGGATGTTGTACATCCTGCTCTGTCTGAAATCATTGGTTTATCTGTCCTGAACAGGGTAAGAGAGTCAAAGAGACCATCTATTGTTGTCCAGGGGTCCTGAGGCAGGCTACTGCCCTCTTACCTCCTGACACACACACACACACCCCAGTCCCCAAATACAACAAACTCATTACCATCCAGTTGATTCCGACACATAGTGACCTAAGGCATTTGACTGATAACCAGAAGACTGGCAGTTCAAACCCACCAGCCACTCCTCAGAAGGAAGATTGGGCAATCTACTTCCATACTGATACTGCCTCAGAAACCCAAGGAGGGGTCGCTGTGAGTCGGATCTAACTCAATGGCAGTGAGTTGTCATCATTGTCAGGACACAGTAGAACTTCCCCTTAGGGTTTCCAAGACTGTAATCTTCACAGAAGTAGGCTGGCACACCAAACTTTTGGTTAGTAGCCACATGCTTAACCATTGCACCACTAGGGCTCCTTTGAGCTTCTGGGCAGGTCTGTTCTATTACCCGATTCCAAAGGGTGTGGATAGGAATCTCACAAACACACTGGCCTCTCTTAAGCCCCTTCATAAATTGACTTTTCATATATCAAACTTGGAACTCAGGTGCAACCTGCTGTCAAAGTTCACCAAAAATATTCTACCCTAGCTCAACAATCCCATTTTGAAGGGAAAAAGCCTGGCCACTATCAACAATTTTGGTCGAAAGCAGCTTGACACAGAGGTAAAAATTCATCAGAATAAGAGAGACTGCAGACTATTTCCTAATCTCCTGAAACACTGAGGATTTTTGAAATAATTTTTTGTATCTCAAATCCAAATTCTGAAATTAAGCTACTTGGGCACATCAAAAGCAGGGCACTAACATTTTTTTTAATGTCTTTTGTGTGCTGGTCAGTGATAAAGCTTGAGATAGATCAAATCATTTTAAAGACTCTGAATTCAACCATCTTCATTTTTATTTGTCTGGAAAAGGATGCTTGTAAAGTGAGGTAACACAAAGTCATTGTTACGTGCCATCGAGTTGTCTCCGACTCATAGCTACCCTTCTTTGGGTTTTTGAGGTGGTATCACTACAGAAGTAGATTGCCCAAAGTAGCATGGTTAATAAGTGGTTGGAGCTGGAAGACCATTCTGAATGTTTCTATAGAGTCTAAGTTTTGAGGGGTGGTAATTTTTCTATTTACCAGCAGCTGGACTGTCTTAATGTGAGTAAAATGACTAAATATCTTTTTTTTTTAATATGGGTTTTACAGAAAAATTAAAAAGTGTAATAAACAAAAAGAAAAGGTAATCATACATAATCTCCCCTCTAAAGTTACTATAGTAAACATTTTGATGTTATAATTGAAAATATTAACATATTTACTTGTTTTTTATATTTGACAATATGTACTGAGCCTTCCTCTAGGTCAATAAATGTAGATCTATATCATCTTCAGTTGTCTGGATAGCTTTTCAGTATGTATATATATGTCTCAAATTATTTATCCAGTTAGACATTAAGTTGCTTTGAATTTTTAGTTATTATAACAATGCTTGACTACATATCTTTGTTCTTCATACATTTTGGGTACTTTTATTATTGCTTCATTACGGAAAACTCCTAAAGATGTAACTGCAAGGTCAAAGGGAATGCATGTATTTATTTTTTTCATTTTTCCATTCATTCATTTATTTAATCATTCAAGAAACATTACTTGTTTAATACAAGCATGGAAATAGCATATCTATTCCAATTTAATGTGATTTTTAAAATCCTTTTGCTCTCACCAAAAACGAAAAAGCCAAACTCAATGCCATGGAGTCAATTCGACTCACAGCCACCCCTCCTTGGGTTTCTGAGGTGATATCTCCATGGAAGTAGATTGCCCAGTCTTCCTTCTGAGCCATGTATGTCTATATTTTTTTATTGTGGTGAAAATATGCATAACAAAACAAACTAATTAAAAAATTTCTACAGATATATTGATTGATTACATTCTTCAAGTTGTGATCCTTTTCCAAATTATCCTACCACCATTAACATAAATTCAATGGAATGTATATTTTTTTTTAAAAAAAAAAGTGTTAAATTCAAGTATAGCATATATAGAGAAAATGAACAAATTATAAGTGGACCATTTGATCAAATATCACTCAGATCAAGAAATAGAAAAATACTAACAACCAGAACCTCTTTCATGCATTGCCCCCTCCCCAGCTTTATTGGTCTCACTTCTCCAGATGTGACAATTCTTCTGACTTTTAACAGCATAGATATATTTTGACTGTATTTTAGCTTTATATAAATGGAATCATACAGTGAGTATTCATTTGAGTCTGAGTTGTTTTACTCAATATTTGTGAATTTATTCTTATTGTCAAGTGTAGCAATAGTTCATTCATTTTCATCGCTGTATTATTTGGTAAACTTCAATTGTTGGGTTCCCCCACGACAGGGCTCCCCCAACCCAAGTCAGGGATAACGCCACCCAAAATCACTCACGAAAGACGTCTCTTGATGCAAAAGCAGGAGGAGTTTATTC
>NW_006921664.1:11620469-11638507 GCF_000298275.1 Orycteropus afer afer | reverse complement strand
AGAGGGAGTACGAACGATTGGTAAGTTTAAGTTTGAATTCTCCAATTACATGGTATGGTTGAGTTCAGGGCTTAGTCATCCTTGCCTTGCCCCTGTTCCTGGAACTGGGGCCCGCCCTTTTGCTGGCCTTAATAGTGGCCTTTTATTGCAAAACTATATTAAATATTACATTTCTAATTTCGTATTTACATTTTTAATTCCACACAATCTGAATTTTTAAAAAGTGAACCATCATATGCATCCATCATATCTAAAGTCTCCCTATGCCCCTTCATTCTTATTACTTTCTCCTCAAATCAGTGGACACCAGTTGCCATTGAGTTTACTCATGGCCTTTTTTCTGCTTTCTATCATCCATGATTCATTTGGCCTGTTTTGAGCTCCATATACATAGAATCATACAATATTTACTTTTGATGACAGCTTCTTTCATTCATCAATTGTCTCTGTGAGATTCATCCACATTGTTGAGTATATTAGGAGTTCATTCTTCATTGCTGTATTGTAGATCATTATATAAATATACAATAATTTTCCATTCTACTATTGATGAACAATTGGATTTTACTTAATTTAGGGGTATTATTGATTATGATGTCTTTTAATGTTTGATAGGAGCAAGTGCTTCATTACTTTTCTTTTTCAAGAAAAATTATTTTTTATATCTTTTAAAGATTTATTCAAATCTTTATTTTTTTCTCTCTCTCTCCATAATGTATTTATATATTTCGTTTTAAGCTTAGTCTCAGATATTTTATATTTTTGGTTGCTTTAGGGGCTCTTGTGGCATAGTGCCTAAGGCATGTGACTGCTAACCAGAAGGTTGGTGGTTAAAACCCACCAGCTGCTCTGCAGAAGAAAGACTCAGCAATCTACTTCCATAAAGATTTACCACCTTGGGAACCCAAAGGGAGTTGCTATGAGTCAGAACCGACTGGATGGCAGTGAGTTTGGTTTTTTTGTGAGTAGGGTTTTCTTCCCGGGAGTCTTTAGATGACACATTGCAGAATCAGTAAGTATTCTTTAGAAATGTAGTATTGTATGGAAATTTTGTTAGTCTCTTTTATTTCTACACAATTGAAAAAAAATTCACACTTGCTTAGTAGCATGTCTCCTTGACTTTTAATTTCGTGGTGGTACAAAGAGAAGCAAGAATTCTAGTGAAATCCAAAGCTGATGGTGTTCAAACCTTTCTCATTTCAGGAGTCGCCCTACTAAGTTTCTACCAGGGCTGATGGAGAAGAGCACCTAAAGGCTGGGTCATTTCACAAATACTTACCATGTACTAGATACTACTAAGTACTGAGGAGAGAGTAGTAAACTACATACATGATCCTATGTATGTAAAAAAATCTTATGTATGCTAAAAAGCATTAGACTGTCTTGCAGAGAGAGAGAGATTCAGTGGTATGGACAAGAAATTTCCAGGTAGGGGGACATGGGAAAAAGTCCTGAGGTGGGAAGGAGCTTAGTACAGTCAGAGAACTGAAAAAACGGTCCTGTTGGTGAGGTGAGTGAGGGATGAGTTCCATGAGCAGAGTCTGGAATCTTACATGAGTCTAGCACAGGCAGGGCCCAAAAGGATGGTGTGGCAACCACCTTCCTGTTCTAGTTTAAACCAGTTGCCATTGAATTGTGCTCTACAGTGTTTTTGTTTTGTTTCATTTGAATTTTATTGTGATTTGGGTGGAAGATTACAAAGCAAATTCATTTTCCATATAGGAGGTCACATACACTTTGTGTCACGAATGATTGCAATTTCCTATAATACAACAGCTCTCTTCCCACTTCCTCCCCATAGTTACCTCTTCTCTGTGTCCTTCCCTCCCATGCACTCCTGTACCACACACCCTCAGCTGTCTCTCAGTGCAAACACAGCCCTATTCTCCCATGATTTATCTTTCCAAGTAATTTGTCTACCTAATATAAATATTCAGCTCATATGCCTGTCTTTTGTTTGGCTGGAAGCCACAGGAGTAGGTTCAATTCCAGACTTGAAGGGCAGCCAGGGACCATAGTCTCAGGGGTTCCACCAGGCTCTTCTGTAGGGTTTTCAATTATTATTATTTTTTCTTTAAAGTAGATCACCAGATCTTTCTTCTGAGGTGCCCATGGGTGGATTCAAACTGCCAACCTTTCACTTAGCAGCCAAGCAGTTAACCTTTCACACCCCAGGGATTCTGGTCTGGTTTAGAACAGATGAAAGCACCACTTTGGCTCCTATGAACAAAGCACTGGAGATTCATTGGTGAAATGGCCTAGTAATGGTCCTCTTGAAAAGCACTGTTCTTGACTAGAAGAGAGGTGTGTGTGGAAGGGTGTGTGGGTGTGTGGATAGGAAGTACCCAGAGGCTGGAAGTACAGTCAGGCAACCCTGGTTTATAGGACTCGTTAGTTTAGAGGAGCCAGCCTGGGCTTTGCTCAGGAAAATGAGCGTGCTTCTTTCTAACTGTGTGGATTTGAGGCCATCACCTAACTTATCTACCCCTCACTCTCCAGCACTGAGCTGGACATTCTAGCTTCCTATGTGGTAACATTAAAAAAAAAAAAAAAAATTATGGGTAAAATGAACATTTAAAGATAAACATATAAAAGTACTTTTTTTAGGCATCATTAATTTCAGAAGAATTTTATCTTAATTGTTAATGCTGTTTTTAAGCAGTGACTTGGAACATTTCAGTTTTTAGTTTCTTCCTCCGTTAAGCATTTAATGATTTGTAAATATACACACAAGAAGCTCCTTCTTAAAGGAATGTGAGGTAACCTTTTGTCCTTGCTAATATCCTGCAATAAAACAGTTAAGTGTTAAGTATTCTGTTTTACCATGTAAAAGACTGCCCAGTGGGGAATAGGTTAAATTTATATACATACAACCCTTTTTACCCTTCGCACTCTACTGTGTCCCCTGTTTCTGTGATGGGTGATAGGTCTCTGGTCATTCCAGGTGTTCCCCTCCCAGAACACTATTGTGTGGCCCAAAAGAGATTAAGTGTGTGAAAAATGTGTGCAAAGGCCCAAGTGCTAGACATGCCACATGCCTACTACTGTAATTAGGTTTATGACTTCCTAGGGTTCTTAAGCATCTGGGGAAACAGGAGAAAAAGGCTGAGTGGTAATTGTGGTGGCGAAGTGCCTAAGGCATTTGACTGCTCAGCAGAAGTCTGGCAGTTCAAATCCACCAGCCACTCCTCTGAAGGAAGATTGGGTAATCTACTTCCATAGAGATACCACCTCAGAAACCCAATAAGGGGTCACCATGAGTCAGGATTAACTTGACAGCAGTGAGTTTTCTTTTTCTTTTTCTTCAGAACCCAACTGAGGTCCTTCCTATTATCTCAACAATTAGCAAAACCTGGCAGCCTAGATTCAGAAAGCAAGACTCTGAGACGATGTGCTGGTTCTTAAATGGGGTGGAAACTGCCAAGAAGGGTCTACATTGCTCTATCTGTATGTATATACTCTGGTTCAGACTTCCATGTTTGTGGTTATGTTGGTTTGTTGAGCACCTACACTGCTCCAAGGACTAAGAATAAATACCAAAATTAAAAAAAAAAAAACCTCACTGCCATTGATTCTGACTCATAGTGACCCTATAAGACAGAGTAGAACTGTCCCATAGGGTTTCCAAGGCTGTAAATCTTTATGGAAGCAGACTGCCTCATCTTTCTCCCATGGAGCGGCTAGTGAGTTCAAACTGCTGACCTTTTCTCAACAGTTAATGTTGAATGCTACCACCCAACACTATCTCAACCCATGAGTAAATAGAAGTCAAAGATTCAGTTGTGGAATTAAAAATGTAAATACGAAATTAGAAATGTAAAATTAAGGTAAAATTAAAATGTAATATTTAATATAGTTTTGCAATAAGAGGCCACTATTAAGGCCAGCAAAAGGGCGGGCCCCAGTTCCAGAACAGGGGCAAGACAAGGATGACTAAGCCCTGAACTCAACCATACCATGTAATTGGAGAATTCAAACTTAAACTTACCAATCGTTTGTACTCCCTCTGAGAATTCAAACTTAAACTTACCAATTAGCTGTACTCTCTCTCTGACCACCCCCCCTTGTAGTTTTGCCTTTAAATACTGTGTAACTTTGTTGCTGGCTGCTCTACTCCTCTGCCCCTGCGTGGGATGTGAGTTGAGCCCCAGCACGCTGGAACTCGGAATAAACTCCTCCTGCTTTTGCATCAAGAGACGTCTTTCGTGAGTGATTTTGGGTGGCGTTATCCCTGACTTGGGTTGTGGGAGCCCTGCTGAAGGGAAACCCAACACAGTCAAACCAACATTTACTGAGGTCAGAAACATAAATACTGCTGTTGTTATGTGCTGTCAAGTTGTCTCTGACTCATAGGGACCCCTCCTTGGGTTTTTGAGGCATTATCTCTACAGAAGTATATTGCTCAACCTTCCTTCCTAGGAGTAGTTGGTCGGTTTGAACCACCAACCTTCTGGTTAGCAGTCAAGTGCCTTAGGCACTACACCACTAGAACTCCCACACATAAATGTTGGGAATCCAAAAAAATCTATTTCAGAGGAGTAAATAAGGAATTACAAAATAGTGAAATAAATGGTGCTAGGTAAGCACAAGGTGCTTCAGGAACCTAGAGGAAGAACTGTCTCACTGTTCCTGGAAGAGGGGTAGGGTATGATGGGAAAGATGTCACAAAGGAGTTATTTGAACTTGGCTCTGCAGACCAGACAACGTATCAGATGTCTCTATGTGAGAGGCAGGAAATTCTCAGCTTTCATGAGACAAACAACTAGGATAGCAATTACTTTAGCAAGCTGCAGGGACCCTGCCAGACAGATGAAGAACTTGGGCCAGTCCACTCCTGGAAGTGATCAGAATATGTGCCAGAGCTAGATGCCACTATCCAGATTGGAGGAGGTGATGATTTAGTCCCCAAGGATAGGTCTTATGCTCATTGAAGTCTTCCCTTCCAGCCAGAATCTGCCAGGACCTGAGATAGGGCTGAATCCGAGGTCAGTCCCTCCAGATGGCCTGCGAGATGGAAGGCGAGGGACTAAGAACAAGGCAGGGTCTGATAAAGTTTATCTGGTATCAGATAAACTTCCTGGGGAGGAGGGTGGACATATGGACAGGGTGTGGGCACTCAGAGAAGCAGAAAAAACATGCAGGCCCATTGATCTATGCTCCACCACAGGAAAGATTTAGAAATAGTCCTATTCTAGTCCATCCCTAGCCCCTTCAGTCCTCATGATTTCTCCAACTACTAGCTTGCTCAGTAGTATGGGTGGAAGGTGTAGAAGCTGAGGATGGCATTAGTTTCAGGGTCTCATTAGGTTTAGGAAAAGTACCACAGCATCACCTAGAGGCTTGTTAAATATGATTGCTAGGTTTCTTGTCGGAAGGCAGATGGGGCAATCCACTTCCATAGTGATACTGCCTTGGAAACCCAAGAGTCCAACTAGATGGCACACAACAACAACAAGGTTTCTTGAGTTTGAGTTTTGAGGTTTCTCCCAAGAGTCACTGCTTTAGTCATTGCTGTTGAGTCAATCTGACTCAGAGCTGGTGGGTTGAAACCACTAATTTTTTGGTTAGCAGCCTAACACTTAAACACTGTACCACCAGGGCTCCTTGAGGTCTGGTATATATTTTTTAAAAAAAAAAAAAAAAAAAAAAAAAACCACCTCACTGCTGTCATGTTGATTCCAACTCATAGTGACCCCTCCTTGGTTTTCCAAGGTGGTATCTCTACAGAAGTAGATTGCCCAGTCTTCCTTCCAAGGAGTGGCTGGTGGGTTTGAACTGCCAGCCTTCTACTGAGCAGTCAAATGGCTTACCAGAGCTCCTAGGATCCTATAATTTGTATTTTTAGCCAATTCCAGGGGATGCTGATGCTGCTGGGCCAATACTACACTTTGAGAACCACCAAGGTAACCCATGCCTGGTTTCACTTTAACCTGTGTCTAAGAGTAAGGATGCATACTCTGTTAAAATAAAAGTAAAGAGATTTTTTAGAGGATATCATAACTGCAGTTGGACAACAACTTGCAAAATTGCAAATTGTTCTATGTACAGGAATTGAGAAAGCCTTTTGTATACTAAAAAAAAGAAAAAACTAAACCCACTGCTGCCCAGTCAGATCCGACTCACAGCAACCCCTCCTTGGGTTTCCAAGGTGGTATCACTACAGATATACATTGCCCAGTCTTCCTTCTGAGGAGTGGCTAGTGGGTTTGAGCTGCCAGCCTTCTGGTTAGCAGTCAAATGCCTTAGACAATACATCACCAGGGCTTTTGTATAGGAGAAGTTTAAGGAAAAAGTAATCATTTTTCATCCATCAGTAACTGTAAGTCATATAACTGTTAATCTAGAGATGTCCTATCCTGGAGCTAGCATGCAACCATTTTGTGAAAATGGTTTTATTTATCTTTCAAGGATAGGGACAGCTTGTGCAAACACATTCTTTCTGAGACCCTCCCCTCCCCCTATCCTCCCTGAGTCAGCGTAGATTAATCCATTACTGTGAGCTTGGCTCAGATGTCTCTTATCTTTTAGGTCTGTTATTTAGTACAGTACACAACGAAGTTCAGTCTGCACACTGGATAGAAGCCTCTCCCATGCCAAGATCCTAGATTTGGGGGCTCTTCCATAATTCTTCATTTTGATCAAGAGTTTATATTGAAATTTGCTAATCACTATTATAAGAGTATCTTCTGCATGGACTTATTTTTCTTATGTCTTTTAAATAGCTTCCTATTTTTAAGATTGGCTTTAAGACCCCAGATTCTGTCCATGAAAGGTTGTAGGGCACCATTTATTTTATCTTCACCATGCTATAGCTTGCACCTCTTCTTCTGTGATCTTCATGAATTGAATTTTGCCCCCCAAAAATAAGTATCAGCTTAGCTGTTTTATGATTCTCAGTGGTTTGGTAGTTATGTAATGATACAATTAGGCAGTTATGCAATGATGTAACCATCCTCTATGATGTTATCTGATGTGAGCCACTAATCAGTTGTAAGAGGATTAAGGTGGGATGAAACAGCTTCAATCACATCATTTCCCTGATATGATAAAAGGGGAATTTTCCTGGGATATGGCTTGCAACATCTTTTATCTTACAAGAGATAAAAAGAAAGAGAAGCCAGCAAAAAGAGAGGGACATCATACCACCAAAAAAGAAGAGCTGGAAGCAGAGTGCATTCTGTGGACGCAGGATCCCTGTGCCAGGAATATCCTAGATCCAGGGAATATTGATGTCAAGACACATAGAGATCTCCAAAGAATGTTAAGCCCACAGATGCTGAAAGGAGATGAAGACCTTGCTCCTAAGCCAACAGAGATTGAAAACCTTCCCCTAGAGCTAGCACCTTGAATTTGGACTTCTAACTTACTAAATTGTGGGAAAATAAGTTTCTGTTCATTAAATCCAGCTGCTTGTGGTATTTCTGCTATAGCAGCACTAAAAACCAAGAAACCCAGACTCACTGCCATTGAGTCAATTTGACTCATAGTGACCTCTCCTTGGGTTTCTGAGACAGTATCTCTATGGAAGTAGATTGTCAAATCTTCCTTCTGAGGAACAGCTGGTGGGTTTGAACTGCAGCCTTAGCTATCAAATGCCTTAGGCACACTATGGCACCAGAACTCCCAATAAGCCCTGATAACTGAATGTGCACTAAAACCTGAAATGAGCAATTTAAAAACAATGATGAGTTGAAACTTAATGGGCTGAGACTTTGATTCTGCCAAGGACAAACCATCAGACCTGAGAGTGTCATCAGGCCAGCCTCATCAAACCTAATTTGGCAATGAACTCATCAAAACGTTTAGAGTGTAAACTGAAATTGAAAAAAACAAAAGAAATCCAACAATAAATTCTGAAGATTGTCAATGCTAGGAAGTGGAGTTCAATTCAAGAGGCTTTTTGACTAGGACAGCTTCTGGGAATCTGGGGAGATGATGAACCCAAAAGACTCTGCTGGTACCAGGAACTTGAATCCACAATGTCCCAGGGGCTGCTGAAGATAATGCACCTTTGAATCCCACTTCTGACACCAGAAAACAAATCTAAGAGTAAGAACATGTACTCTGTTAAAATAAAAGTAAAGAGAATTTTTTAGAGGATATTATAACTGCAGTTGAGCAACAATTTGCAAAATTACAAATTGCTCCAAAGTATAGTAAATGAGGACTTTTACATAAGTAAAAGTAACCATAAGTCATACATCTGTTAATCTATAGACTTTCTGTCCTGGAGCTAGCATGCACCCATTTTGTGAAAATGGTTTTATGTATCTTTCAAGGATAGGGAGAGCTTTTGGAAAAAACACTCTCCCTGAGAGCAGCAGCAGTTCTGCCTCCTCTCCTCCCCATCTTCCCTGAGTTAACGCAGATTAATCCATTACTGTGAGCTCAGTTTGAATGCCTCTTATTTTTCAAGTCTGTTTGTACAATACAAAATGAAGTTCAGTCTGCACCTGAAAGAAGCTTCTCCTATGCCAAGCACCTAGATTTGGGGGGCTTTTCCACATCTGGGACCATGAAGAAGTTGCCTGAGACCAGTAAAGCCAAAATCAATTGCCACTCCATGTGTGTCAGAGCAGAACTGTTCTTTATTGGGTTTTCAGTGGCTGTTTTTTCAGAAATAGACCAGATTCTTTCTCTTGAGGAGCCTCTGACCTCCAGTCTTTCAGTTAGCAGCCAGCTGTTGGACCATTTGTACCAGCCAAGGACTCCTGGGATGGAGAAAAAACACAGGCTTTAGAAGATGAAGCCTCAGCTTATGGACTGGCTAGGCTACTCAGTTTCCACTCCTTTAAAAAGGTAATTTTGAATCTCAAATAAGACTTTAGGTGTGAAAGCCCTTTGTGAACTGAGAAGTGAGACTGAATATCTATTATTATTGTGCTCAAACATAGAGTTGGAAAATGTTTGTTTATCCTAAAATAATGATAGCTGTGCTCTAAGGACCACATCTACATCAGAATCCCCTGGGATGCTTCTTATAATATGAATTTTGTAAATTCAAATCTTGGATTGGGCCTAGGATTAAATTTACATTTTTAATACATGTTGGGTAATTCCTGCCTGCCCTAAGGAATTTGAAAACCACTAGCTTATATTGGAAGAGCTCTAGTGGTGTAGTGCCTAAGGTATTTATTTGACTGCTAACCAGAAAGAGGGCAGTTCAAACCCACCAGCCACTTCTTGGAAGGAAGACTGAGCAATCTACTTCTGTAGAGATACAGCCTCAGAAACCCAAGGAGGGGTCACTATGAATTGAAATCAATTCAACAGCAGTGAGTTTGGGTTTTTTTGGTTTAGCTTATTTTGGAGAGTTAGTGAGGAATGAAAAAAGAAAGCATTCTGAATTTTTCTAGTTTTCTATTGGGTGACAAAAATTTCTTCTGGGTCTGCACTTTCCTAGCTGCATGCATTACTTGCTGAGCCTCACTTTTCTAGAAGGCCTGTCTCTGTGCTTCCTAGCTGGGTGCCTGGTGCCACCTTCTGGTCACCTTGGTTTTGTTGTACTCTTGTGTTCATCAGACCCTCCCTTGCCTACAGACCCAACCCAACCAACCCTGCCATTGAGTTGGATCCGACTCATAGTGACCCCTCCTTGGGTTTCCGAGGCAGTATCACTAAGGGAAGTAGATTGTCCAACCTTCCTTCTGAAGAGTTGCTGGTGGGTTTGAACCACCAGCTTTCTGATTAGAAGTCAAATGCCTTAGGCACTACACCACCAGAGCTCCTCTTGCCTGCAGAAGTGTTTCGAAAAAGAACCTTTCTAATGTCAGAAGGGTGAGCTCTGGTAGTGTAGTGCCTAAGGCACTTGACTGCTAACCAGAAGGCTGGTGGTTCAAACCCATCAGCCACTCCTCGGAAAGAAGATGGGGCAATCTACTTCCGTAGTGATACTGCCTCGGAAACCCAAGGAGGGGTCGCTATGAGTCGGGTCTGACTCCACGGCACATAACAACAACAACAACAATGTCAGAAGGTGGGAGCTCTTGTGGCGTAGTGCCTGAGGCATTTGACTGCTAACCAGAAGGCTGATGGTTCAAACCCAGCAGCCACTCCTCAGAAGGAAGGTTGGGAAATCTACTTCCCTTAGTGATACTGCCTCGGAAACCCAAGGAGGGGTCGCTATGAGTCGGATCCACTCCACGGCAATGCTTTGTGTTGTTGTAATCTCAGAAGGAGGTGTGATTCTCTTCCATTTGAAAAGTTTTAATGTCTCTTTAAATCTATCAACTCCTTGTCATTTTACTGTTTTAGTGTTCGGAATCAATTATAGAGAAAAAGAGATTTAGGCATTTAGTTTGTAAAAGTGAAATGCAGATTTGATGTGTGGTCCCTTCATCCTAGGGTCAAATTGATTTTATTAAACTGCCACTTCTCTGTAGGTTGGTGTAGAAGGTATTTGTGGATTCAGGAGACATAATTAACAGGTAGAGACTTCCTCTGAGCCTTCTGTGGAATTGTCTGGTCAGTTTCATCATGGAATCCTGAAGCTGGAGGAAATGTTAGAGCTATTCTCCTCAAAGTATAATGTGTACACTCAGCATGCGAGGATCTTGTTAAAATGAAGATTCTGGTTCACCAGGTCTGGGCTAGAGCCCAAGATTGTGCATTTATAACAAGCTCCCAGGTAGTGCCGATGCTGCTGGTCCATAGACCACACAGTGAGTCAAACCAAACCAAACTCACTGCCCTAGAGTCAGATATGACTCATAGCGACCCCTCCTTGGGTTTCCGAGGCGGTATCTCTACAGAAGTAGATTGCCCCATCTTCCTTCTGAGGAGTGCCTGGTGAGTTTGAACTGCCAGCCTTCTGGTTAGCAGTCAAATGCCTTAGGCAGTATGCCACTAGAGTGAAGTCTAAAAACCAGTTGCTGTCAAGTTGATTCTGACTCATGGCAATCCTGTGGGACTTATAATGGCTTAAAAAATGAGTTATTTTTATTTGACGTTTAATGGGTTGTTACAGATTGAATCATGTCCCCCAAAATGATATGTTTAAGTCCTAACCCCTTGATTAAGAGCACCTCAAATGAAATTAGGACTCCTAACTTGAGATTGGCTATGCTAAGCTCTGAGGGTAAAATTCTGTTTTGAATCAAAAGTGACCTCTGCATCAGCAACATAGCCTGTCATTCCTGAAACTCTCCACTGTACTGTGAGAAAATTGCTTGGTAAATAATTTGAGAAAACAATGTAATTTTGTTTGCTTAAGGTTTGCTGCCTAGGAAACCAGGTCCAAAGAATTTTCAGAACAGAAGCTCACTCAAAACAAACTTTAAAATTACACATGTCCATCTGATTGTTTTGAGGTCAGATGGATCCAATTTAATGATTACTTTGTGACTTTAAAAAACAACTTAAGTAACATATGTAATCTCCTACCAATCAGATGTACCATGACCCAATTTTGTAACCCTTACTTAAATGTCAGCCAATCACTGAATTTTTATTGAATCTCCTTGTATTTTCCTCATATAAAATCTCTGAACTGTCTCCTCCTTGGATCAGTTCAGAATCCTCAGGACTTTGTGATTCCCAATTTGCAAATTGCCTTATCCCTCAATATAAGCTCTTTACTTTTAATTTCAGGCAGACTCTTTTTTTTTTTTTTTCAATTGTAATTTTTCCTGTGATATCCCAGTAAATGTGAACATGACCTTGTTTGGAAATAGGATCTCTGAAGGTATTATCAGTTAACATGAGGTCATACCACAATTTGGTGGGCCTTAATCCCATATGAGTGGTGTCTTATAAAAGAGGATAATACACATGCAGTTAGACAGAAGGATGCCTAAATGTTAGGTGCAAGTCAAAGAATCCCAAGGATTGCTAGAAGCCACCAGAAGCTAGGAGAGAGGCATGGAATAGTTTCTGTTTCAGAGTCCTCAGAAGGAATCAGCATAGCTGATACCCTGATTTGGACTTCTAGTTCCCAGAACTGTGATAAAATAAATTTCTGTTCTTTAAAGCCACTCAATTTCTGGCATCTTGTTATGGTAGCACTGGGAAACTAAGACATGAGTTTATTATTATTGCTGCTGTGGTCACTCCATGGAAGTAGATGTATCCTCCAGCTCAAAATTTGGTTCAGTTGTCAAGACTGATGATGGCACAACCCACCAAGAAGGTGTGAAGAGAGAGAGATATTACTGAAATAATGAGGCCTTCTGGAGAGAACAGAGCTGGCTTCTAAGCAGATCCATAAATGACTTGAGAGATCAGAGAAGGGTGACTAGAGTAGAGTCAGAGGGTGGTGCTGGGGTGAGGGTTTCCTAAAGTGGGTCAGAGACCCTTGGTTTGAATCTCCCACCAGCACCAAGGGAGCTCATTCACAGGCTTTCTTATTGACTTTCTCAGATGTAGGAAAGAGGAGAAGGGGAAGGGCAGAGCTTGAAAGCTGTCATTAGTCAAATATCAGAAATGGAGTTAAGCTCTGTCACTATTCACCCCTGATATTTGACTGATGACTGAAATGTGCCATGTTTCATTTTGTTGTAGGAATGTCCTTTAAAGTAGATTGATTTATGAGTAACAGAATAAATGGGCTTAAGTAAAATTTTTGAGTGATGAATATGTTGCCCCCAGAACCCAAAAAGGCCTAAAAGATGTCAGTGCAGTGAATTGCTTAATATTGTCCTTCTAGCTAAAGTCCTCCATTTTGTGATGTATTATAAACCCTAGCCTCTATGCCTGTGGTTATGGTCCCATTTTGCAGTGAGTAGTCTGTTGCATTGATAAGGCAAGATTAAAAAAAACCCAAACTCACTGCCGTCAAGTTGGATCCTACTCATAGCAACCCTTCCTTGGGTTTCCAAAGTGGTATCACTACAGAAGTAGATTTCCCAGTCTTTCTACCGAGGAGTGGCTGGTGGGTTTGAACCACCAGTCTTCTGGTTAGCAGTCAAATGTCTTAGGCATACCAGCCTGTGATTCAAGTCACCATTCTTAGTTTCCTTAAAGGCATGTACATGCATGCTCTGGTAAAGTTCACTCACTTGCTCTGGATCTTACATCCAGTTTATAATCATCACTTAAGACAGCAGCCAGTCATCTGACCTGCCCTGATTTGGGTTCATCAGCCCTTTAAACCATAGGACCACGTAACCACTTGAGTGAGGAGGATCCTCCATACCGATGCCTGACCCATGGATTTGAGACTTGCCAGCCTCCACAACCCTATGAGCCATTTCCTTGGCAGTCCATGAGTCCTGTGAGATGTTACAACAAAATACATAACCCTAAGATGGGAAATAGAGTACTGAGGGGAGGAGAAGGAGTTGGTGTTGGAGATGATGGAGTGGAGCAGAAGTTTGAAAAAGTTGGACATTTGGGACATCTTTAACCTCTGCTTCATAGGGACCAGCCTTGTGCTGATCCTTCTAAAAGAAATTATTCAATCAGTTGTGTCAGAATGGTGAGGTTCACTGTAATGGCCCAAACTAACTGGAATATGTGGTTTTGAAAAAAAGGGGATAAACAGGAGAATGAGAAACCTTTGGTGTCTGCATGGGATTAAAAATACCCAGGGACTAAAGTGGAGCTTCCAAGGCAACAACTATTCATGGGATTTAGGAGTGGTGGATCTAACTCCTGAGGAACTGACTAGTTGGATGCATATGGAAATACAGAGTGATAAGGAAAGGGAAAGTCATACAGTTCCTTGGTTGCTGTTATCAGTAACAGCTGCAATGGCAGGAAAAAATAATTTTGGTGCAGATTTTAGCACTGAACAAAGCCCAGATCTAGTCTGATCAGATCGCTAGTCTCAGGGCCTACTAGGAAAGGAAAAATTGTGTTTAAATAACAGGAAGTACCCTTGCTACCATTGGTAAGGTAGTCAGGGATTGGGGGAACGGGCAAAACCAAGAAACTGTTGAAACCAGAGGTATAGTATAAAGGAGTTGCTTCAGTTTGTAGAATGGTATCATCAGCTTCCTGAGGAACCTTTATAAAAATGGGTTGTGAGAATGACTAATTTAGGGGCACTGTCTGTAGTTTTGAATGTTATAGCATGGAAGAATATGTTTGAGTTGATGCAAGAACCACAACTCACTATGGTGTATCATCACGAATGATGATACAAGCTCCTGTTACATGACAGGTTAACTCAGAGGAAACAGCCAGCCTGGTGGACTGGATAAAATTTGCAGTGAGGTTTGTTTATCCCCAGAAGGGAAACTGCCCTTCTTCCCCTCTAAATACTCCATGGAATACTCCAAAGGAAGCAGCTAATGTGCTGCTTATGCAAGCCATGATGTAATGACTTTATGGCAATCAGAATTTTAACCCATGGCAGATATGGTAACCAAAGGAGCCCCTTCTCCATAGTCATGTAACCTTGCTACTGTGAAACAAAGCAACTTCTAATCCCCAAATGAATCTCTGGGTATGTCTGCTATAGTTTATAGCTGATTTCCCTTTTTAGCATTAGGTTTTTGGGCAGGATAACACATTTCTCCTTGCTTTGCAAAACACAGAATGATTAATGAATGCAGCTGAAATCCTTGTTAATGATCAATTGATGTTTGTTTCCCTCAGACTGTCTACATCAAAACCACCTGTTGAGGGTACCTTGTTAATTCAGGCATCTGTGTTCCGCTGGACACCTAATTAGCCAGAATCTCTGGGAATGGAGTCCTGAAAATCTGCATTTTGACAGATTTCTTAGGTGGCCCTTATGCAATTGAAGGTTGAAAACTGTTGTAATGCAGGTAGCTTTATTCAAAGGCTGTGTGTGTGTGCATATGTGTGTGTGAAGGGCATATGCAAAACCTTATGGGTTTTGGAAGGAGCCTTGGTGGCACAAATGGTCGAGTACTCAGCTGCTAACTGAAAGGTTGGTGTTTGGATCCCATCTAGTGGCTTTGCAAGGAAAGGACCTAGTGATCTGCTCCTGCAAAGATTATAGCCAAGAAAACCCTATGGGGAAGTTCTACTGTGTCACATGGGGTTGCTATGAGTCAAAATTGACTCAACAGTACCTAAAAACAGCAACAACGTGGGTTTTGGAGTAGCCATTTTTAAAAGATGAAAGGTCTATCCATCCATTGCATCAGAGGAGAGAGGATCACCACTGGACAGATTCCTACATTTCTCTGGGATCTGGGAAGAGGAGGTGGGAATAGATACTAGTGCCATTGTATAATTCGTCCCCATATCACCTGAAATTGCATTTTTCCTGCCAGAAGCTGCAGTCCCAGGACCAGGATGCAACTGCAGGTGCCAGAGACAAGGGTGAGTCTTAAGCAAGTGACTGTATCTATACCCCTGAATCCGTACACCAGAATTCCCAAAGGCCTGATGAGAGGGATTGTACCTTCCCTTTATCTGGCAAAATTGGGGTTGACAATAAATACTGCTATATTGCTCTATGGTTGAGATAGTCCATTAACGTTGTACCTATATACACGAATGAGATTTGACTGAGAGTAAGCATTTGTTAGACTGGCTTGCTACTAGAAATCGGGACTGGCACAACAGCTGAACCTGATGTCCCTTCCCAAGGTGGAAAACTTTGAGTGAAAATAAATGACAAATGGAAAGAAGAAGAAACAATAGCTTAAAATAAAGAAATGAATACATGGGTTATATATTTGAGGGGGAGGGGGAATCTAACATTAAGGTGATACCTAAAGAGAGACTCAGAACAAGGGAATAATCTTCTTTTAGTTAAATTTTATCAGTGACCAGAAGGGTACAGATAGGACAAATCTTTGGAGTACCTGACCAGATCAGATGAACCCCTTCAGCAGAGCTGAATGGCTAGTACCCTGAATGATCTCACCCTTTGGACTCTTTGCCTTACTGAAAGAGCAGTAATGAGTGATAATGGTTAATAATTAATGAGTTTGGGACTGGTAAAATGATTGGGAAGGACAAGTTAATCCTTCAAGTATGAAAGGGCCAATGACTAGGAGAGTCGAGAGTGGCATGAACTGCAGTGAAATACTTACAATAGTCCTTGTAGCCATAGTCCTCCATTTTGTGATGCATTGTAAACCCTAGCCTCTATGTCTGTGGTTATGGTCCTATTTTGGGGTGAGTTGTCTGCTGCATTGATGAGGCAGGATTAGGGTCCTTGCTGGAGGGTATGACTCAAGTCATCACCCTTAGTTGCCTTGAGAGTAAATATGTGAATGCTCAGGCAAAGTTCACTCTCTTGCTCTGGATCCTACATCTGGTTTGTCATCATCTCATCCCCCAGTTCTTGATGCTTGATGCTTGATCAGACCACAGTCAGTGGTCTGACCTGCTGATTTGGGTTCTCCAGTCCCTGCAACCATATGAGTGAGGAGACTCCTCCAGAGCAATGCCTGGTGCATGGATTTGGCACTCATCAGCTCCCACAGAAATGCACAACTCAATAGAAGACATAGGAGCAGAACTGAATCAATGGAAGAAAGAACCAGCAAAATAGGGAACAAATACCTGAACACCAATCTGTTTGAGAAATACCAAAAAAAAAAAAAAAAAAAAAAAAAAAAAAAAAAAAAAAACCTAAGCACTACCTTGTACACTATCAAGAGGAAATATTTATGTGTAATTGGAACTCAATATATGAACATTTCCAAAAGAAAGTCAGCAAGGCATATCATAGTCAAACTTGTCAAAACAAAGAAAGAATCCTGAGAGAAGCTCAGGAAAAATGAAAAATCACCTACAAAGGGGAACAAATAAGACTAAGCTCTGATTACTCAGCAGGAACTAATCAGGCAAGAGACAATGGGATGACATATATAAAACTTTTGAAGAAAAATAACTGCCAACAAAGAATTATATGTCCACCAAAATTATCTCTCAAATAGGATGGGAAAATTAGGTCATTTCCAGATAAATAGAAATTGAGAGAATTTGTAAAAATCAGACAAATATTAAAAATATTAGAGGGAGTCCTTCAGACAAAGAGCAAATGACATTAGACAACAACCTGAGATTAGGATACAGGACAGCATCAGCCAAATACCAACTCAGATAAAGAATCTCAGAAATAAAACAAAGCTAAAAGACTGAAACAGGAACTAGAGATGTTAATCTGTAAATGAGGACAACATCAAAACAAATGGGGGATTAAAAGGTGAAGTTATAGAACTTTCAGATGGAGAAGAAGTCAAAGGGATATCAAGAAATGAAAGAGTTCTTTAAATCTAGGGACACAAATATAAATTTCAAGGTAACAACAAAGAAAGTTAGCAAACCTACTCATCAAAATACGAAAGAAAAACGTAAAGACTTAGAAAACACAACATCGACAACTACTCAAGAAATGAAAAGAAACCAAAAAACCAAATTCACTGCTGTCAAGTCAGTTCTGAATCATAGTGACCCCTCCTTGGGTTTCCGAGGTGGTATCACTATGGAAATAGATTGCCCAATCTTCCTTCCAAGGAATGGCTGGTGGGTTTGAACTGCCAGCCTTCTGGTTAGTAGTCAAATGCTTTAGGCACTACACCACCAGAGCTCCTGAGAAGAAAATACAGACACACAAAAGAACTCAGCACAGAAAATTAAGTGGAACAAAGAAATCATCAACACCACTAAAAAAAAAAAAAAAAGCATAACAAAACTACTGCAGTAAATGCATATATATTGATAATTATACTGAATATAAATGGCTTAATTGCACCAGTAAAGAGACAGAGAGTGGCAGAATAGATAAAAAACATGACCCATCAATATGCTGTCTACAAGAGACACATCTTACATACAAAGACATAAATAAATTAAAACTCAAAAGATGGGAAAAAATATATCTAGGAAGCAATGACCAAAAAAAGAGCAGGAGTGGCAAAATTAACCTCTGATAAAATTATACTTTAAGGCAAAATCTACCAAAAAGATAAGGGAGAATAATATATATAATGATTAAAGGGTCAATCCACCAAGAGGACATCACCATAGTAAATATATACACACTGTTTTCGTTCTCTAGTGCTGCTCTAACAGTTGTTGTTGTTGTTGTTGTTAAGTGCCGTCGAGTCGTTTCCGACTCATAGCGACCCCATGCACAGCAGAACGAAACACTGCCCGATCCCGCACCA
>NW_006921664.1:11613821-11617554 GCF_000298275.1 Orycteropus afer afer | reverse complement strand
AAAGGAAGGTTGGGCAATCCTACTTCCGTAGTGATACTGCCTCGAAAACCCAAGGAGGGGTCGCTATGAGTCGGGGCCGACTCGACGGCACATAACAACAACAACAACAACATCTTGAGGCTTTATGAAAAAATAGTTTGGGATGGAAATGCTCTAACAGTAACATACCACAAATGGATGGCTTTAATAAACAGTTTGGGAGGCTAGAAGTCCAACTTCAAAGTGCCAGCTCTAGGGGCTGGTGGAGGCCCTTTAACCTTGGGTTTCAGCTCTGCCTCTTCCTCCCAGCCCACTGAAACTGAAGGCTTCTCTTAACTCAGACAGCTGCTGGCTGCTGAGGCTGACAAACCCAAGGTCAACAAGTAAAATGGCACAGTCCAAAAATTATCAACCAACACGACGGCCACTAGTTCAAGTCCAAAAACAGTCTCAAGATTGGCAGAAAACATATCAGGCCACTGAGATGAAGACAGCCAAATGCAGGATCCAGATGTGCCAAAAAGCTTGAGACCTTCCTCAAAGCTTCTTCTTATATACTAGAAGCAAACCATATCCCTAAGGCAGCTACTCAGCTGCTCACAGAAGATTCTACCATGGAGTTAATTACCAGTCTCATCATGGGTGATAACTACATTCAGCTGCCCAACCACTCAAAACCAGGCCCAGCCAAGTTGACACACAACCTTAACTACTATACACAAACAATGACAGGCCTCTAAAATACACAAAACAAACGCTAACAGCACTGAAAAGAAAAATAGACAGTTCCACAATAATAAAGGACACTTTAACATACTACATTCAGTTAAGGATGGAACAACTAAAAAGAAACTCAACAAAGATATAGACACTCTAAATACCACTATTAATCAATTTGACCTTATAGACATACAGAACACTCCACCAAATAACAGTGAAGCATAAATTCTTTCCGAATGCACAAGCATTATTCTCCAAAACAGATTACATCTTAAGCCAAAAAGAAAGGCTCAATAAAATCCAAAACACTGAAACAATACAAAGCATTTTCTCTGATCATAATGCTACAAAAGTAGAAATCAGTAATAGAGAGAGCAAGGAAAAATAATTAAATACATGAAACTGATTTACACCTTGCTTAAAAACCACTGGGTTTTTAAATCAAAGATGAAATTTAAAAATTCCTAGACTCAAACAAGAGTGAAAACATAACATACCAAAACCTTTGAGACACAGCAAAAACAGTGCTCAGAGGTCAATTTATAGCAATACATACACACACCAAATAGGAAGAATCAAAATCAATACCTTAACTCTGCAACCCAGACAACTAGAAAGAGAGCAGCAAAGGAAGCCCACAGTTAACAGAACAAAGGAAATAATAAGGATTAAAGCAGAAATAGATGGAACAGAAAAGCAATATAAAGAATCAATAAGACTAGAAGTTGATTCTTTGAAAGATCAATAAAAGCAACAAACCACTATTGACAAAATGAAAAGCAGGAGAGGAAGAAAATAACCCAAATAATAAAATGAGATGGGTGACATTACAACTGAGTCAATTGAAATAAAAGGATCCTAACAGAATACTAGGAGGTCTGGTGGTGTAGTGCCTAAGGCATTTGATTGCTAACCAAAAGGCTGGTGGTTCAAACCCACCAGCCACTTCTCAGAAGAAAGGTTAGTCAATCTACTTCCATAGTGATACTGCCTTGGAAACCCAAGAATGGGTCACTATGAGTCAGATCTGACTTGATGGCAGTGAGTTTGGTTTTTTTTGCTCTTATGGTAACAGAATACTATGAAAAATTGTGCTCTAACAAATTGAAAACCTAGAGGAAATGAACAAATTTCTAGAAACACACTATTTACCTAAACTAACACTGACTGATGTAGAAAAACTGAACAACCCATAACAGAAGAGATTGAAGAGGTAATAAAAAAAATCAAAACAAATAAAAATGAACTCCCAACAACAACAAAAAAGGTCTTGTCTGAACAGCTTAACTGAAGAATTATGCTAAACAATTAGAGAAGAGTTCACACCCATACCCTCAAACTATTTCAGAGCATAGAAAAGGAAGGAATACTTCTGAGTTCATTTCATGAAGCCAGTATAACCCTGATACCAAAACCAGGCAAAGACACTACAAAAAAGGAAAACTACAGATCAAAATTCTTCATGAATATAGACACAAAAAATTCTCAACAAAATTCTAGCCAATAGAATTCAATACATATCAAAAATAAATAAATAAATAAGGATACATCATCCAAGTGGGATTCATACCAAGTGTGCAAGGATTGTTCAACATTAGAAAATTAATCAGCATAATCCACCACATAAATAAAAGAATTGCATGATCATCTCACTTGATGCAGAACAGACATTTGATAAAGTCCAACACCCATTCCTGATAAAAGCTCTCAGCAAAATAAGAACAGAAGAGAAATATCTCAACATAATAAAAGACATTTATCCAAAACCAACAACCAACATTATTCTCAGCAGAGAGAAACTAAAAGTATTCCCCTTGCAAATAGGAACCAGACAAGGATGCCCTTTATAAGCACTCTTATTCAACATTGTACTTGGAAGTCTTATCTAGAGCAGTGAGTCAAGAAAAGGAAATAAAGGGCATTCAAATCAATAAGGAAAAAGTAAAACTATCCTTATTTGCAGATGATATAATTCTATATATAGAAAATCCCAAAGATTCTACAAGAAAGCAGCTGGAACTAATAAGATTCAGCAAAATCACACAGTACAGGATCGACATACAAAAATTAGTTGAATTCCTCTATACTAACAAAGAGGCCTTCAAAAAGAAAACAATGCAATTTACAATAGCCCCCTAAAAGATAAAATACTTAGGAATAAATCTAACCAGGGATATAAAAGACTTCTACAAAGAAAAGTATATTGCAAGTGTATTGCAAGAAACTGAAAGATATCTACATAAATGTGAAAACATATAGATCTACATAAATGTGAAAACATGCACATGGATAAAAAATTTTTTAAAAAATTAAAAAAAAAAATAATAATAATAACCCACTACCATAGAGTCGATTTGACTCATAGCAACCCCTCCTTGGGTTTCCAAGGCAGTATCTCCACAGAAGTAGATTGTCCAATCTTCCTTCCATGGAGTGACTGGTGGGTTTGAACCACCAGCCTTCTGGTTAACAGTCAAATGCCTTAGGCACTGCGCCAACAGAGCTCTTCATGTGCATGGATAGGAAGACTTAGTATTCTGAAAATGTCAATACTACTTGTGGTAGTTAAGTTTGTGTGTCAACTTGGCTGGGCCTGGTTGAGTGGCCGAGCAGCTGGATGTAGTATTCCCCATAATGAGACTGGTAATCAACTCCATGGTGGAATCCATGGGGAGCAGCTGAGTAGCTGCCTTAGGGATGTGGTCTGCCTCCCATATAAAAGGAGAAACAATGGGAATGGTCTCCAGCTTCTGGCATGCTTGAATCCTCCATTGTGGCCATGTCATTGTTCAGCAGGCTGCCATGCTCTGCCGACCTTGGGACTTTCAGTGAACTTGAATTAAAGGCCTGCCATGTGGTTTGGTAACACTGAGACTGTGCCTTTTTACTTGTCAACCTTGGGCTTGTCAGTCTCAGTAGCCAGTAGCTGTCTGAGTGAAGAAAAGCCTCTAGCTTCAGTGGTCTGGGAGCAGGAGGCAGAGCTGAAGCCCAAGGTTGAGGGGCTTTCACCCAGCCCCTAGAGCCTGGCACTTTG
>NW_006921664.1:11604439-11613491 GCF_000298275.1 Orycteropus afer afer | reverse complement strand
CCCTGGAGAGAACAATCATGGGAGAAGGAAGGGCTGCTTATGCACAGGGAGACGCTCAGGGGGCAGGAGAGTATGGAGGGATGGATACTGGGAAGTGGTAACTATGGGGAGGAAGTGGGAGGGGAGCTGTTGCATTGTGGTAAACTGTGGTCAATGACGTGAGACAAAGTATATGTGAACTGCTATATGGGAAGTGAATTTGCTCTGTAAATCTTCACCCAAATCACAATAAATAAAAAAGAAAGAAAGAGGTCTTGGATAAGTAAAGCATTATTGAAGAACAACAATGTAGGAGGCCTTACATTACCTGAACTCAGAGTCTACTATACAGCTATGGTCGTCAATACAGCCTGGTACTGGTACAACAACAGATACATAGACCAATGGAACAGAATTGAGAACCCAGAAGTAAATCCATCCACCTATGGACAGCTGATCATTGTCAAAGTGTCAAAATCCATTAAATGAGGAAGAGACGGTCTCTTTAACAAATGGTGCTGGCAAACTGTATGTCTATCTGTAGAAAAATTAAACAAGGTCTATACATTGCACCTGACAAAAGAATTAACTCAAAATGGATCAAAGACCTAACTATAAAACCCCAAAGTATAAAAATCATGGAGGAAAAAATAAGTACAATACTTTGAGCCTTAATATATGACATAAATAGAATAATAAACATAACTAAAAATATGACCTCCCAAAAATGAACTACTTATATTCATCAAGACTTCTCAAAAAAAAAGTGAAGAGAACCTACAGACTGGAAAAAATTTTTTGGCTATGACGTATCCAACAAGGGTCTAATCTCTAATATTTGCAGGAAACTTCAACACTTCAACAACAAAAAGACAAATAACTCAAAAACTGTACAAAAGATATGAATAGATAATTCACCGAAGAAGATATTCAGGCAACTAACAAACAATGAAGAAATGATCATGATCATTAGCAATTAGAGACATGTAAATCAAAACTACAACGAGATACCAGTAGTGCCTAAAGCATTTGACTGCTAACCAGAAGGCTGGCAGTTCAAACCCACTAGCACTCCTCAGAGGGAAGTTTGGGCAATCTATTTCCGTAGTGATACTGCCTCCGAAACCCAAGGTGGGGTCTCTATGAGTCAGATCTGACTCGATGGCAGTGTGTTGCATTGCAATAAAAATTAAAAAACAGAAAATAACAAATGTTGGTAAGGGGAGATTGGAACTCTTACACATTGCTAGTGGAAATGTAAAAATAGTACAACCACTATGTAAATGGTTTGACACTTCCTTAAAAAACTAAAAATAGAAATGACATATGATCCAGAAATCCCATTCATAGGTATATATCCTAAGGAAATAAGAGCTGTGACACAAATACATATATATGTATACTCATGTTCATTGAAGCATTATTCACAATAACAAAAACATAGAAATAACCTAAGTGCCCATCAACAGATGAATGGATAGACAAACTGTAATACATACACACAATGGAATATTATGCAATGATAAAAAATAACAAAGAATCTTCAAAACATCTCACAACATGTATGAATTTGGAGGACATTATGCTGATTGAAATAAATCAATCACAATAGGACAGATATTGTATGAGACCACTATTATTAAAATAACAAACAAGAAAAGATTTGTACACAGAAAAAAAATTATTTGATGGTTAACAAGTATGTGAAGGAGAGAGGGAAAAGTACTAACTAGATAGAAAACAAGTTCTAATAATGGTGAAGGGAAAGACGATATACAATATGGGGGAAGTTAGCACAACATGACCAAGGCAAAGGAAGATACTGAGAATAACACAACAATAAAGGAAAGCTACAGAATTACTGTAACATAGACAGTCATGACACAATAGTGTTAACAACAATAATTTACAAATGTATACATAGGTAGATAGGTATGCTCAAGAGGTGTGGGAAGGTGTAAAGGAGCACATCTACCCACAGATATAGGTTTGAATGTGGATATTTCTATGTACATAATTATAAGTGCACACAAGGGACACAGTCATGGAAACTTCTTAGACATAGCTAAACCCCTTACAGGACTAAGTTCCTAGGCTCGAAGGTGAAGGAACACAGACTCGAGGGACATCTACATCAATTGGAAAAACATAGTTCATAAAGATAATGTTCTGCACCCTACTTTGGTGAGTAGCATCTGGGGTCTTGAAAGCTTGCAGTCAGCCATCTAAGATACAACTACTGATCTCTTCCCATTCAGAGCAAAGAAGAATAAATAAAACCAAAGATTCAAAGAAGCAATTTGTCTGAAAGACCAATAGGTTACATGAGCCATGGCCTTCATGACCCTGAGACCAGAAGAACTAGATGGTGGCTGGCTATCACTACTGATCACTCTGACTGGGGTCACAACAGAGGAGCCTGGACAGAGTAGAAAAAAAAAAAAAAAGTAGAACAAAAAAATCAAATTCACAAAAAAGACTAGATACACTGGTCAGACAGAGACTGGAGGAAGCCCCAAGCCTGTGGCCCTAAGACAACTTTCAGACCTGGAGACCACATTTCAGCCAAACAGAATGGTCCATAAAATAATATCCCAAAGGATATTATTTCCTTAGAACAATCAATTATGCAAGATCAAAAGGACACTTGACAAAAAGCAAAGATGAGAAGGCACGTAGGGGTAGAAAATCTAGACAAAAGGAAATGAGGAAACCAGGATGGAAATGAGTAGGATGCTGACACAGTGTGAGGAATGCAAACCGATGTCATGGCATACTTTATAAGCAAACCAAAACCCAAAAAGCCAAACTCACTGCTATTGAGTCAGATCTGACTCATAGCGACCCCTCCTTGGATTTCTGAGGCAGTATTACTACGGAAGTAGATTGCCCAGTCTTCCTTCCTAGGAGTGGCTGGTGGGTTTGAACCACCAACCTTCTGGTTAGCAGTCAAATGCCTTAGGCACTGTGACACTAGAGCTCCCTTATGTGCAAACCTGGAGTGGGAAATTTATTTGCTCTAAACTTTCATCTAAAGCACAGCAAATCATTTAAAAAAGAAATAAAAAGAGCTTTGGTGGCACAATGATTAAGCGCTTGGATGCTAACTGAAAGGTTGGTGGCTCCAGCCTGTCCAGTAGCTCCACAGGAGAAAGACCTAGAAATCTGCTTCCATAAAGATTACAGCCAAGAATACGCCATGAGGCAGTTCTACTGTGTCACATGGAGTCACCATGAGTCAGAGGCAATTTGATAGCACCTAACAACTTTTCATTCAAATTAAACATTGTTATTATTGGGAAAGAAGTGCCTAATGTCCCACTGTTCCTCAGGATCATATTCTCAATTCTAAACAGAGTTGAATATACCATAATGAAATCTCGAGCTCCAAGACCTCTCTCACTTGCACAGGTCCCTTTTAGGGCTCTAAACAAATTTTCTCCTGTAATTTTTGCATTCTTTTTCTTAAAGATGGCTAACGAGTCTGTATGAGCTTTAGGCCCAACAAAATCTGGATCTACACCTGGTTCTAAACCATATTTTCTTCCCAACATATAAACTGGAATATTTTGAAATAGTGTAAGTTTTGTTTTTCCAACAAGAAACAATAGCAGTAATTTTTAAAAGAGCTGCTTTTGCATTAGGGACTTTTTTTGGTGTCAAAGAAAGAAACTCACATGAGTTCATCATCTCAAGGAAAAGAGAGTTTATGGTAAGGATACATGTGCACTGGATTGGAGAATCATCCAAAACAAATTTGTCCCTTTCTCCATTAGTGACTACATGATCTCTCATCTGTGGCCTCTCTGCTTTTTTGTGATTCTGTCTGCTCTGTCTCCTCTCCTTACCACTGGGCTTCCACATACCCTCACCTTGTCCGTGGTCCACAGTGAGCCCTGACTTCTTTCTCATAGCCAACTGACCCAATATCTTTCTATTTACTAACTGCCAATCCCTAAAGGATGGGTTGTGGAGGCATTGGCAGTTCAGTGGTAGAACTCTTACCTTCCATGCAGGAGACTTGTGTTCAATTCCCAGCCAGTGCACCTCATTGGAGGCTTGTGTGATACCAGACAGGTTGCAGTGGAGCTTCCAGACTAATACAGACAAGGAAGAAATGCCTGGTGATGTGTTTCTGAAAATCAGTTAATGAAAACCCTATAAATTACAATGGGACAGTCAGATTCACTAGCTGTCATGGGATGGCAGAGGACTGGGTAGTGTTTCATTCTGTTGTGCATGAGATCGCCATGAGTTGGGATCAGCACCATAGCAACTAACCACAACAATAACAAATGAGGACTCTGATTGGCTTGGCTCAGGTTTTCAAGCCAAGCCAGCCTGATACGGGTCACTCTTGTCAAGTTCCCAATTAAGCCATATCTGGTGGGAGGTGGGGAGTATGGTCCTGTGATACAACCTTAGCCAATCAGGCCACAGAATCTGAACACAGACCTGACCACTTAGAATGGACTGGTCAGCATTTCAGTAAACAAAAGCTATTCTCGTCATTCAAGCTTTGAGTTTTTGTTCCATATGTTTAATTAGATTTTAGTTCAGTATTAACTTGAGTTTTATTATTATCCTTTGTGAAGTGCCACTTACAAACAAAAGGTTTTTGTTTCATCACACTTTTCACTCTTTCATTTAATTTTAGAATACAAAGGAAAATTTTTCTTCTTGATATTTTCCATTTAAAAAAACATATTTCTTTTGGAGTATATTGATCATCAAACTGCCTGATTTACAGATTCTTTGCTAATTCATTGGAAATTTGGTGCAAGTGAAAGGTGTCAAAGAAAAACATGCTGTTCAGTTCTGCCTAGATGTCACTCTGAAAGAGTGGTTAAGACAAATGGGTCCATGGTAACTGTAAATAGGGAGTTTCATCAGGATATGTTTAGCTGCTGGAGAATTTAAATTTAATCTGGGCCTTAAATTTGTGAGAAACATGCACAAACTCACATTTCCAAAATGTCCCCAATTTCCTTTGTCTCTCTTTAATGATACTCTAGGATCCTCTCAAAATCTTAGTAGGTTGTACAATACTCGATGCTATTGCTTTGTTTGCTGTTGATGGCCAAACATGTCTCTGTGACTTAAAAAAACAAACAAATAAACAAAATTTTAAAAGCAGAAGCCCCACATGGAATGCTACTTACAAATTTTAAACCTTTCTGGCTAGTCAGGAGAGAAAACTGGAGAAGAAAGCAACTCAAGCATAGGAAAGCCTATGATACGCCTGGAGATCTGGTTTTAAAGCTGATCTCCGGAGATGTTCTCAGCTATTATTCCCATTTTGAAGATGAAGCAATAAAAGATGGCTAGACTCCTACCTTTCCTCTGTAGCAGACAATCCTCTTGGGCAATAGTTTTTTTTTAAGTGTGGTCCCCAACCAGCAGCATCAACATCACCCAGAACTTGTTAGAAACACAAATTCTCAGGTCCCACTCTAAAACAAACAAACAGAAAAACCCTTCACTGCCGTGGAGTCATTTCTGACTCATAGTGACCTCCACTGGTTTTCCAAGGCTATAAATCTTTCTAGAAACAGATGGCCTTATCTTTCTTCTCCACAGCATCTCGTGCGTTTGAACTGCCAACCTTCTAGTTAGCAGCCAAATACCTTAACCTCTACATCACCAGAGCTCCTTTAAATCTGTAAGGAAGCAGACTACTTATCTTTCTTCAGCAGAGTGGTTGGTGGACTTGAACCTCTGAACTTTTGGTTAGCAGCTGAATGCTTTAAGCACAAAACCCACTGAATCAGAAACCCTGGGGGTGGGGTCCCAAGCCCTCCAAGCAATTCTGATGCAGGCTGCAGTTTAACCACTGGTTTACCAGTAGCCATTGAGTTGATTCAGGCTCATGGTGACCCCATGAGTTTCACAGTAGAACTGTGCTTCATAGAGTTTTCAGTGTCTGATTTTCTAGAAGCAGATCATCAGAACTTTCTTCCAAGGCACTTCTGGGTGGACTCAAACAACCAAGCTTTTGGCTAGCAGTGAAAAAGATTAACCATTTGCACCACTCAGAGACTCCAAACACTCCTTTAAACCGAAAAACCCACTGTCATTGTGTGGATTCCAATTCATAGTGATCCTATAGGAAAGAGTAGAACTTCCCTATAGAGTTTCCAAGGATTTAAATCTTTATGGAAGCAGACTGACTCATCTTTCCCCTGTCAAGTTCCTGGTTGGTTCAAACCACCAACCTTTTGGTTAGCAGCCAAATGCCGTAACCATTGTGTCACCAGAGCTCCAACACTCATTTAGGGGCTTGCAGTTCAAGGTATAAAAATATGCAACACACATACAATGATTGGAGCAAGATCACAAAAACCTCTAATCCATACCATGCATCAAACGTTCTCTCCCATTTTCAGAACTTTATTCAAGTTATTCTTTTACCTAGAATACTTTTCTCCCTCCTTGGTCCAGATTCAACTGTTGGAATTCTGTCCTTTCTTCAAAGCCAAAACTCCAAAACCAAACCCACTCCCACTGAGTTGATTACAACTCATAAAGGCCCTATAGGGCAGAGTAGAACTGCCTCACAGGGTTTCCAAGGCTGTCATCTTTATGGAAGCAGACTACCACATCTTTCTCCTGTGCAGCAGCTGGTAGATTCAAACTGACAATCTTTTGGTTAGCAGCTGAGCTCTTTAACCACTGTGCCACTAGGGTTCCTTTTTCAAAGCTAAACCAGTTCCAAGTCTGCTTCCTCTAAGTACCTATCTCTAAGTTTCTACCTCTCTTGAATATTGTGTCTGTCTTCTAAAGGGAGCCCAATTATAGAACAAATTTCGGTCCTGGGGATACTAACATTTTATACCACTAAGTGAAAATAATTTAGGATGAGTGTAGGTGTCTCCATGACAACTACTAAATGATGCTTGGATGGACTTTTTCTTTGATTTCTATCATGAAATTTTGCATGCTCCTGCTTCAGGGTTGAATTGATCCCTCTCCTGAATCATGCTTACTAGAGATCAGGGGTCACAGATCAGCAATAGGAATCAGCGAACTACAGACCACCAGCCAAATGCAGCTCATAGCCTATCATGTATGGTATTCAAGTTAAAAATTTTTTTTCAATGTTTTACTTTTTAAATGGTTGAAAAAATTCAAAAGAAGAAGACATGTAAAAATTACATGAAATAAAAATATCAGTGTTCATACACAGCCACACCCATTTTTTTCTATTGTCTGTGGCTGCTTTCTTCCTACCAGGGCAGAGTTGAGCAGTTGCAACAGAGACGGTATGGCCTGTTAAACTAAGATAAAGTATTTACCATCTGGCATTTTACTTTAAACGTTTGCCAACCCTTGCTCTAGGTAGCCTTCTGACTCACTCTTACTTCATTCAAATCATTGCTCAAATGTCACCTTATCAAAGAGGTCTTACCTGACCATCTTACCTAAATGGAACACACACCCCTACCTCACTCTCTGTACTCTTATGAGGCTTTATTTTTCTTGGTATGTTCAGGCAATGGGCACCTACATATATATTCATGGCCCTGCAAGGTTATAAGAGTTCAGAAATCTCAATTGGAGAATGAGATATAGAGGATGTAACCAGACGTAGTGAGTACAACTTTCCACACACAACACATCTACCTCATGCCTCTTGCATACAAAGTGATTACACTGCCAGGTGTATAATAGTACAATACATAATAACCTAAAATGCATATACCTTTATAGTCATAATGAACACTTATGTTACTGGCTTATGTTTTAATGTGAACTTTCCCTACTTACAAATAAAAAGTTTATTGTATAGCTGTATATGCTATATACAGTGGCATCCAATCTTTTGTATCATGCATCTCTTGAGTGTTGTAACACTATCTCTGTTTAATTTTCTTTTGAAAATACTACTGTGTAGTACATCATGGCTCCCAAACAGCAAAATCCAATGCTAGTGATAGCAGCAGAAAGAGGCAAAGGAAAAGTATTGATTTGACTATTGAACAACACAAAAATGGAAAATCAGTGAATGCTATTGCTTGCAATTTAGGCATGTATTTTTATTAAGTATTTAATATCGTGTTCACACATCATCCATATTGCATAACATCCTATTTTACAGAATGCATTGTGGACATTAAGCTATACTTATCTGCATATGTCTGTTGTTGTTGTTAGCAGCTGTACAGCTGGCCCCGACTCATGATGACCCCATGCACAAGAGAATGCAATGCTATTTGTGCCTGTGCTATCCTCAGGGTTACAAATAGGACTGTTGTCATCCATAGGGTTTTCATTTGTCTGATTTTTGGAAATAGATCACCAGGCCTTTCTTCCTAGATTTTTTCAATCTAGAAGCTCTGCTGAAACCTGTTCAGCATCATAACAACACACAAGCCTCCACTACAGACAGGTGATAGCTGTACATGAGGTGCAGTGGCTGGAAATGGAACGTGGGTCTCTTGCATGGCAGGCAAGAATCTACGATTGAACCACCAAGGCCTGGTTACATGCTTAAAGGCTCTCAATAAATATTTAACTGTTATTGTTGTTAGGTGTTATCAACTCAGCTCCAACTCATAGCAACCCTGTGTACAACAGAATGAAACAATGCTTGGTCCTGCGCCAGCCTATTTAGATGAATGAGTGAATGAATATTTTCTAATCAGAATCCCTCTAAGACCTTTCTTGGTGATTAAATCTTTGCATACCTGATATGAACCTCACTTGGTCATAATGGATTATTTTCTTGATCTGTTGTTGGAGTCTATTGGCTAGGATTTTGTTGAAGATTTTTGCATCTATATTTATGAGGGATATTGTTCTGTAGTCTTCCTTTAGAGTGATGTCTTTGCCTGGTTTTGATATCAAGGTTATGCTTGCTTCATAAAATGACTTAGGGAGGATTCCATCCTTTCCTATGTTTTGGAATAGTTTGAGTAGAAATGGTGTCAGTTCTTCTCTGAAAGTTTGGTAAAATTCTCTGGTGAAACTGCCTTTTTTTTGTTGTTGGTATTTTTTTTTTTTTTTAATTGTGATTTGGGTGAAGATTTACAGAGCAAATTCACTTTCCATACAGCAGTTCACATATACTTTG
>NW_006921664.1:11595206-11596621 GCF_000298275.1 Orycteropus afer afer | reverse complement strand
GGATAGGGCATCAAGAAGAAAAAAAATAGGAAAGGAGAATAATAAATGAAGAAAAAAGAAAAAAAAAATAGGAGGATTGCAAAAAGAAAAACAAGGAATGGGGTTAGTCATGAGAAAAAAAAAAACGGGGAAAAGGAAAAAAGCAAACAAAAAACAAACAAACAAACAAACAACAAAAAAAAAACCCTTAAATTGGAGGAGGGGCAGAATTTCAACCAGGCACAGGAAAAAGAAAACTGCTAAGAATGGTTAATTCTTAAGTCCTACCACCACAGTATTCTGCAAGAGCGCTTTCTCTTTAAGTATCCAAAATAGTCAAGCCGCTTTTTAAACGTACAAAATGGCAGTGCCCTCCAGACCGGCAAAAGTCCGCAGCTCAGCCCACCTTTCTCTTCACCTTCTCTGTTTGTTCCCCAGCCACCCTGCACAGTCCTTGCAGTACCTGGCTAGCAGGGTGATTTTTAGGTTACTTGTTAAGTCCTACAACCACAGGAATCTGCGAGAGCACTGTCTCTTTAAATATCCAAACTAGGCAAGCAGCTTTTCAAACCTTCAAAATAACGGCGGCCTCCGGATTGGCAAAAGTCCACAGCTCAGCCCACCTTTCTCTTCACCTTCCCCGGTTGTTCCCCAGCCACTGTACACTGTCCTCTGTGCAGTCCCTGGCTAGCAGGGGATTTTTAGGTTAATTCTTAAGTCCTACCACCACAGTATTCTGTGAGAGCACTGTCTCTTTAAATATCAAAAATAGTCAAGCCGCTTTTTAAACACACAAAATGGCAGCACTCTCTGGACCGGCAAAAGTCCGCAGCTCAGCCCACCTTTCTCTTCACCTTCTCTGTTCCCCAGCCACCGTGTACAGTTCATGCAGTCCCTGGCTAGCAGGGTGATCTTTAGGTTAATTTTTAGGTCCTACCACCACTCGGGGATGTCCAAGTCGTTTGTGCCATCAGGGGTGCTCAGGTCCCTGCCAGACCGCAGCTCCATATTTTCATGCAAATTCTTCTGTTAGTTGGGGTTTCGTCTACTTCTGTATCCTTCCCTTCAAGGCTCAGGGGTCCAAGATTAACTTCTGTGTCTGTGTCAATTGGTTTCCCTTTTCTTTGTTGAAGGAGGTCTGTGCAGCCCTTCTACCTAGTCTGCCATCTTCCACCCATCTGTTGTTGGTAATTTTTTGACGACCTGTTCAATTTCTTCTTTTGTTATGGATCTATTCAACGTTTCCACATCAGTCTGTGTTAGTTTAGGTAAATTGTGTGTATCTAGAAATCTGTCCATTTCTCCCAGATTTTCAAATTCGTTGGAGTACAGTTCTTCATAGTATCCTGATATTATCCTTTTTATTTCAGTTGATGCTGTTGTGATCTCACCCATTTTGTTTCTTATTTGTGTTATTTGTATTCTCTCCCTCTTTT
>NW_006921664.1:11554036-11594256 GCF_000298275.1 Orycteropus afer afer | reverse complement strand
TTTTTGTCTTAAAGTCAGTTTGATCAGAAATTAATATTTACACTCCTGCTCTTTTATAGTTGCCATTTGCTTGATATATCTTTTTCGAACCTTTGATTTTTAGTCTATTTTAGTCTTTGCCCGTAAGGTGTGACTCTTGTAGACAGCATGTTGATGGATTTTGTTTTCTTATCTAATCTGCGACTCTCCAGCTCTTGAGTGGTGCATTTAATCCATTAACATTCAGTGTCATTATTAACAAGTATGAATTGGTTGCTGTCATTTTGGTATGTTTTTTCATGATGTCCCTGGTTTCTTTGTTCCATATTATTTTCTGTGCTGAGCTTTTAATATTGGCTGAATATTTGTATTTGTCCTCTTTTTTATTGTGATGTGAAGGTTTATAATTTTTCTTTGAGGTTACCCTGTGATTTACAATTTTCTCCCCGAGATTAGAACAGTCCATTCTATCTTGCAACTCTCTTGACTTCCTCACCATTTAGAAGTTCTGTGACTACACAGTATTTTCCCTCTTTTTGGTTTGCAGATGTCCTCATTTGCCAATCGATGTCTCTGCTTCCCTGTTTACAATCTTGTAAGATTATTTTTCTTTGGCTATGTCCATAGCTGTGGTTTCTGAGTTATGTCATCTTGTGTATTAATGGTCAGTTGTTATTTGCTATTTTTGCTTCTCTGTTCAAAGGATCCCCCCTTTAGTATCTCATGCAAGGTTGGTCTGGTTTTAACAAATTCCCTTAGTTTCTGCTTATCTGGAAATCTCCTAATTTCACCATCATATTTGAGGGAAAATTTTTCCAGGTATATAATTCTTGGTTGAAAATTTTTGTCTTTCAGGGTTTTATATATACCATTCGATTGCCTTCTCGCTTGCATGGTTTCTGCTGAGGAATCAGAGCTTATTCTTACTGGTTGTCCTTTGTAAGTAACTCTTTGTTTTTTCCATGCAGCTTTCAGGATTCTTTCTTTTTCTTTGGTTTTGATGAGTTTGATGATGCTATGCCTTGGTGATTTTCTTTTGGGCTCTATCCTGTTTGGGGTTCATTGGACTTCCTGAATGGATATATTCTCATCTTTTATCATATCAGGGAAGTTCTCCTCCAGCAAATCTTGGACAATGTTCTCAGTGGTTTTATTATTCTCTTCATGTTCAGGAATTCCAATGACATGAGGTTATTCCTTTTGATGGTATCCCACATGAACCTTAGGCCTTTCTTCATTTTGTTTTGATTTTTTTTCTGATCCCTTTCCAAAGAAGTATTCAGGTATTTGTCTTCAACCTCATTAATTCTGTCTTCCATTGCATCAATTCTACTCCTTTGTTCTTCCAATGTGTTATCTATTTCTGACAATTTAGTATTAATCTTCTGGATTTCTATCTGTAGATTTAGAATAATTTCTAATTTTTCATTTATTTTGTCATTTTGTTCTTGTATTTTCTTCCAAAATTCTTCTAGGGTTTTTTCTGTGTTTTCCTTAGTGTGTCTCTCAGTCCTTTGAAGATACCTAAATATAATTCTTTTGAATACTTTATCACAGAGTTCCAATGCTGTTTCTTCCTCAGGGATGTATTCTGGGTCTGTATCCTGCTCCCTGTTTCTACCACTTTATCTTGCTTTTTTGTGTAGACTGGGATGGTCTGTTGTCACCGAGACATTGTGGCGTTGTTGTATTAAGATCTCTGTTAACTATTTGTGAAGAGCAGCCAAGGGTGATTCAGGCTCTTCTTGGTGGTTGTTTATTATGGTCCCATTGGTGGAAAAGGAAGTGGTGGCTCTCAGTAAGTAAAGCTGCAGGAGGGGTGGATGTAGTTGTGTTGTATGGGGACTGTTGCTGTCTTCCACTCAGTTCAAAAAAGTGAAAACAAATGGACGAAACATACATGGTGTAATCACACTGGAACAGTAACTAAAAAAAGATAAAAGGAAAAAAGAAAAAGAAAAGAAAACAGAAGTATCTGGGGAGAGGGCAATAAGAGAAAAAAGGTAGAGAAAGAGAATAATGAAGGAAAAAATGGGGAAAATGCAAAGAGACAAACAAGGAACTGGGTTAACCATAAGAAACAAAAAAAGAAAGAAAAAAAATAGGAAAGAAAATTGCAACCAGGAACAGGGAAAAGAAAAAAGCTAAGAACTAGAACCTGGTAGGGGAAGAATAAAGAACAATAGTACTTTTAAAACAAACAAAAATCAACAAACTAAACAACAGGAAAAAAAAAAAAAAACCACGGGGGCAGGACAGGGCAGGGCACCCAGGCTCTGTCTGAGCACACAGACTGGGTTGGAGTTCCTGTGGGTCCAGAAGGTGGGTAGGAGTGAGGGATGGCCACACCTCCATTCACCAAGAGGGTATGGTGTATAAGAGTAACATGGGGAATGTCACACCTTTCCAATCATCCAGGTCTGGAATGTCCTTGGGTTTACTGGCAAGTGGAGCCTGTTCCTAGGTCCCTGAAATCTGGGAGAATGCTGTCACTTTAAATATCCAAAAGAGTCAAGCTGCTTGTAAACATTCAAAATGGCTGCGCCCTCTGTACAGACTAAAGTCCACAGCTCAGCCCAACGACCTCTTCGCTGCTTTCCCTTTTATTCCCCAGCCACCAGAGCAGTCCTCCGTGCAGTCCCTGGCTAACAGGGCCACTTTTGGGGTTAATTCCTAAGTCTCACCACCACTTGGCAATATCCAAGCCATCTGTACCATCAGGATCACTGCCAGACTGCCACTCTGTATGTCTCCTTTTTTGGTGTATTCATGCAAATTCTTCTGCTAGTTGGAGTTTAGTCCACTTTTATATCCTTCCCTTCAAGGCTCAGGGGTCCAGGATTATCTTCTGTGTCTGTGTTAATTGGTTCCCCTTTTCTTTGTTGAAGAGGGTCTGTGCAGTCTTTCTGCCTATTCCACCATCTTACTGGAATTCCTCATGATGATGTTTTTAAAAATCTTTATCAGTGAGTGAGGCATACTGAAGGATTTATGGGTAAAATGTCATGATATCTATAGTTTGCTTTAAAATGATGTAGCCCTCTCCCCCCAAAAATGGGTGGGGGATAGAGTAAACAAAATTGAGAAAATATTGTTAATTATTGAAGGTGAGTGATACTAAATCCTTGTGACAATTGAGAAAATAATCATTCAAATTATTTTCTATGCTCTGTGGTTCTTTATCATTAGTTAAGAAAGTTTGGGAGAATTCTAAAAACCATCATCCAGAGGAGAAGTCCAGTTAGGAAATGGGAAGGTACAGTCCAGGTTTATGAACACAATGAAATGCCTGCCCTGCTGTCACCCTGGACATTTTTTTTTTTTTTTTCCAAATTGTGATTTGGATGAAAGTTTACAGAGCAAATTCATTTTCCATACAGCAGCTCATACACATTTTGTTTCATGAAATTGATTACAACACCCATAATGTAACAGCTCTCTTCCCACTTTTTCCTGTGTGCCCTTCTTTGTTATGCATTCCCGCCCTCTGAGCTATCTCCCTGTACAGATACTGCCCTTCTGATCTCCCATGATTGATTGTTCTAAGGTATATATCTGTTGTTGTTGTTATGTGCCGTCAAGTTGGCCCCGACTCATAGCGACCCCTCCTTGGGTTTCCAAGGCAGTATCACTATGGAAGTAGGATTGCCCAACCTTCCTTCCAGAGAGTGGCTGGTGGGTTTGAACCACCAGCCGTCTGGTTAGCAGGCAAGTGTCTTAGCCACTATGCTACCAGAGCTCCCAAGGTATATATCTAGCTGGTATAAATGTTCACCTTATATGCCTGTCTGTTGTTTTGCTAGCAGCCACAGGAATAAGTTCAATTCCAGACCTGAAGAGTGACTAGGGGTCATAGTCTCAGGGGTTTCACCAGGCTCTATCAGACTAGTAAGCCTGGTCTTTTTTATGATTTTAAGTTTGGTTCCACATTGTTCTCCCACTCTCTAGGATCTCCTGCACTGATCCCTTTCTGAGTGGTTGACAGTGGTAGCTAGATATCATCTAGTTCTTCTGGTCTCAAGGTTATATAGGGTGAGCTTTGCACAGTCCACTAGTCCCTTGGACTAATTGTTTCCATGAGTCTTTGGCTTTCTTCATTCTTCTTTGCACAAGCAGAGACCCATTATTGCATCTAGATGGCCACTTGTGAGCTTTTAAGACCCCAGTTACTACTCACCAAAGAAGGATATAGAACAATGTTTTTGCGCAGTATGTTATGTCAATTGAACTTGGTGTCCCCCATGAATGTGGTTGGATAACTGTTTTCATATTGTGTGAACTAGGTGGGTTTTTTTCCCCCAAGGTCAAAACAGGGTTGAGAGGAAATGAAGAGTAGGAATGGGGACAGTTATTCCTCTGGACATTTCTCGATCTCCCCACACTCTCTCTTTTTCCATTATCCCCTTGCTTCTTTGCATGCTGGAACCAGTTGCTGAATCTGACTAGGCTTCTTTCCTCCTTTGCCCTCTCAAGCCCACTCCCAGACACCTTTTGGCTTGTCCATTGTCTGTTCTTAGATGACGGGGTTTTCCTCTTTCTATCCCATTGTACCAGTAAAGATTCAATCAGAGAAAAAGAACCACCAGGAGTGATACATAGTAAAGGATTTATTATAGGCACAAAGCATTTTTGGGAGCCAATTAAACAAAGGCTGGTATTGGGATCTGAAGCCTACCGTGCAAACACACTGGAAGAGAAGATGGATATGAAATTGAGAAGAGGAAGGACTAATGGAACTGTGGCGCAGTGAATTACTTAATATGGCTCTTCTAGCTATGGTCCTGGTGACTCCCACCAGATGACCGGGTGGAACTACACAAATGTAAAGTGCTTGTGACCCACCAAGGGGATTGACTAGCTTGCTAATAATGTAAATAAGGTAGTTGGAGCCTTGTGGGCAGTGGGACTGTGCCAATAATGTGTATGGAATCCAAATGTGGGGATTGGTTATTTTGTCATTCTGCTAGGCTTAAAATGAGCCCTCCTAGAGGCAGAAAAGGGAATCTCATGACCATCAAGATAGAGAGGAGCCTGGAGTGGAATATGTCCTTGGACCTGAGATGCCTGTGTTGAGACGATGGCAGAGAGATGGTGGCAGCACAATCAAGAACCATCACAAGACAGAGCAAGAAAGTAGAGTGCCTTTGGGCAGAAGGCTTGCTGGTAGAGTGGAGTGCACCTAGGTGCGCTAGGGCAGAGGCCAGGCCAAGAGGCCAAGGGCTAAAGAGAGGCATGCCTGCAGGCATAGCAGAGAGGAAACTGACCTGATCAAAGAATTGTATCCTGAGAATGTTCCTGAGCCTGAATTGTAAACTGTTACTTCCCTAATAAACTCTATAAACATGAGTACTCTCTGTGAGTTCTGTGTGGCCATTACAATGAATTATTGAATCCAGCAGAGAACTAGTGAGTGCTGTGGGAAGGATGGTTGGTATAAGAATTAGTTAGAAGGTTAGAGGGTGACAGTGTGTCTGACTTCCACCTCATAGGAATCAGCTTTGGCCTGATGCTACTGACCCTTCTCTCTCCTCCTTGTGTCATTAGAGGAGGTCAGAAGATGCCACCCCTATGTAATTTTTTGCAAGAACCAATGAGCATGAGCTGGACATCAAAGATGGACTAGAACTCACCAATGTCTTTCCAAAAGCCTTCAATTTTGAAGGATTGGGTGTTCTGTAGGAAATCCTAGAGTTCTTCACCATAGAAAAAACACACACCTGGCCCAGGAGTCTAGAAAGAAGCTGAAAGATGCTCCTGAGAACAGAAGACTGCTGAGCCTGGCTGCCGCTCACACAAGATGAGCAGCAAGTAAGCAACATGAGCATGAGCTGCAACAGTGCTTGGGGTAGTACCTTATTCCCTGCATATATCTACTAAGCATGGAGAGAATATGGCTGCTGCTTCACCTCTGTCTTCTAAATCCCACTCAAGATGTCTCTTGTGATTCATGGTGACCTGGAACTATGCACAGAAGGGAATTCTGGGGAGCGTAATTCCAGCTTAGGGAACCAGCTGCTGTCCAGTCAATTATGACTCAAGGCAACCTCATGCACTTCAGGGTAGAACTGTACTCCACAGAGTTTTAAATAGCTGATTTTTCAGAAGTAGAGCACCAGGCCTTTCTTCTAAGGTGCCTCTGGGTGGACTCGAACCTCCAACCTTTCAGTTCTCAGCCAAGTTCATTAACTGTTTATACCACCCAGGGACTCCTTTAGTTTAGTTAAGTTGATAGAATACAAAGCCACTACAGCTGGAATGGTGACAACCTACTCTTGCTGGAAAAGATCCTCTATTCTTTCTCTGGTTGTCAAAAAGCTGGGGGTAAGGGAGGGAAACCTCCTGCCCAGGGAATTTTCCCTCTTTAATATTTCCTTTGTGCTTTGTTTCAGAACAAAGGTGGAATTATTCTTCTCTGACAACTTCCAGTATGAGCACCTGAATGGGCACCTCAGACTCTCTCCAGAACTACCCACACCCTTCTGTCCTTGTACTTTTTCTCCCCAGAGGTGGGTCATTATCCTGTTCAAAACATACTTCTGATAAACAGAGAATTCCTGACAGTCACCAGAGCTTTCTGAGTTTGAGAAATATTTCTGGGTTTATTATTATTATTATTATTTTTAGGGTCTTAATTTTGTGAGCATTATGTTATAAACTACCCTTTTCCTGATCTGGATGGTTTCTTTCAAATATGCCATATTTACATGAAGTAAAATAAATGACAGTAACAGTGTCTACTACATTGTTTATTATTGATTGCCAAGGTGAATCTAGGCCCAGAATTATTTTTTCAGTATCCTAAAAATTAATATCCAATTTAGTATCCTAATAATTGGATAACAATCGACACTTTGAACACACCACTCACTGAAGACCAGACAAGTTGTGGGTGACATAAAGAACATCATACATGAGGAAAGCAGTCATTAAAAATACAGGAAAGGCAGTCATTAAAAATACAGGAAATGATGAAAAGACCAAACTGGATGTCAGAAGAGTCCCTGAAACTTGCATTTGAACAGAGTAGCTAAAGCAAATGGAAGAAATGATGAAATAAAAGAGCACGGCTTGAGAAGACAAAGTAAAGTATTATAAAGAAATGTACAAAGATTTTGAGTGGCCATCTAAGATGCAGCTAATGGTCTCCTATCGTGGGAAGCAAAGAAAAATGAAGAACACCAAGGGCATTTGGAAACGATCAGCCCCAGGACATGATGGACCTCAAGACCAGAAGAACTAGTTGGTGCCTGGCTACCAATGCCAACCACTCAGGAAGGGATAAAACTGGATACCCTGGAGAGAGTGGGAGGAGAAATGTGGAACAAAATCCAAAAACACAATAATGACCAGAATTACTGGTTGGATGGAGTCTGGTGGGACCCCCAAGACTATGGCTCTGGGATACACTTTGGACCTGAGATAAAACTCACTCCCAAGCTGGCTCTCAGCCCAACAGTAATAAGACTTGCATGCAAAACACTCAACCCAGCGTGATGCACCCACCTACTCTATGGAGATATATCCCTAGGAGCAATCAGCCATGGGGCACCATTCACATGGAAGAAAAGCTGGACAAACAGGAGTGCATAACTAAGAAGGGCACAGAAATGGGGGAAATCACTAGGAAGGGAGAAGAGGAGAGTGGGTTAGGGTTGGGGATGGTAATTGGGGAGTGAAATCAAATGTACATGAACTGTTGAATGTAAAACAAATTCTTCTCTGTAAATTTGCACCTAAAGCATAATTGGGGGGGGGGGAGTATAAAGAGAAATATGCAAATACCTGGAGTTAGAAAACAAAAAGAGAAGAACAAGTTTGGTGTTTCTCAAGCTGAGAGAACTGAAGAAAAAATTCAAGCCTCAAGTTGCAATATTGAAGGATTTTCTATGGGCAGAAGGAAAAAAAAAAAGGACCTCTGGTGGCATGGTGGATAAGGCATTCTGGTTCAAACCCATCAGCTGTTCCACAGAAGGAAGATGGGGCAATCTACTTCTGTAAATGCTTACAGCCTTGGAAATCCAATGGGAATTGCTATGAGCCAGAATAGACTCAATGGCAGTGAGTTTGGTTTTTGGCTTTATGGACAAAATATTGAACAATGCAGGAAGCATAAAAAGAAGATGGACTTAAAAGGGATTAGTCAACATTCAACTATTTCAGGAGGTAGCATATGATAAAAAACCAAGGGTAATGAAGGAGAAGTCCAAGCTGCACTGAAAGAATCAGTGAAAAACCAAGGCTCCAGGAGTTGACAGAATACCCATTGAGATGTTTCTACAATCGGATGCAGTGCTGGGGGTGCTTACACATTTATGCCAAGAAATATGGACAACAGCTACCTGGCCAACTGACTGGAAGATAGATCGATATTTGTGCCCATTCAAAGAAAGGTGATCCCATAGAATGTGGAAATTATCCAACAATTTCATTAATATCACATGAAATAAAATTTTGCTGAAGATAATTCAAAAACATTTGCAGCAGTATATTGACAAGGAACTTTCAGAAATTCAAGCTGGATTGAGAAGAGGATGCAAAATGAAGAATATCATTGCTTATGTTAGATGAATCTTGGCTGAAAGCAAAGAAGACCAAAAGATGCTTACTTGTATTTTATTCACTATGCAAAAACATTTGACTGTGTGGATCATAACAAATTATGGATGATATTGAGGAAAGTGGGAATTCCAGAACACTTAATTATGCTCATGAGGGACCTGTACATAGCTCAAAATGCTGTCTTTCAAACAGAACAAGAGGGTATTGCATGGTTTAAAATCAGAAAGATTTGTATCCTTTCACCATAGTTAGTCAGTTTGTATGCTGAGCAGATAATCCGAGAAGCTGGACTATATAAAGATGAATATAGCATCAGGATTTGAGGAAGACTAATTAACAACCTGCAAATGCAGATGACACAACCTTGCTTGTTGAAAGCAAAGATGACTTGAAGCACTTACAGATGAAGATCGAAGGCTACAGTCTTCTGTATGGATTACATATCAACACAAAGAAAATGATAATCCTCACAACTGGACCAATAAGCAACATCACAATAAATGGAAAAGATTAAAGTTGTCAGGGATCTCATTGTCCTTGGATCCACAAGGATCTAAGGATCCTTGAGTAGATTCCACACTCTTGGAAGCAGCAGTCAAGAAATCAAACACTGGCAAATGTGCTAGAAAAGACATCTTCAGAGTATTAAGAAGCAAAGATGTCACTTTGACAACTAAGGTGCACCTAACCCAGGCCATGATATTCTCATATGCATGTGAAAGCTGGGCAATGAATAAGGATGATGAAATAAGAGTTGATGCCTTTGAATTATGGTGTTGACAAAGAATAATAAAAATACCATGGACTGCCAGAAGAATGGATAAATCTGTCCTAGAAGAAGTGCAACTGGAATGCTCCATGGAAGTGAAAATGGCCAGACTTCATGTCACCTACTTTGGTCATGTTGTCAGAGGGACCATTCCCTGGACAAGAAGAATATCATGTTTGGGAGGGTACAGGGTCAGCAAAAAAGGGTAAGACCCTCAGCAAGATGATTTGACATGGTGGCTGCAACAATGGGCTCAAGTATAGCAAAGACTGTGAGGATGGCGCAGGACTGGGCAGTATTTTGTTCATAGTGTTGCTGAATTGGAGCCAATTTGGTGGAACCTAACAACCACAACAATTGGAACTAATATAGCATAGGATTGTCAAACTTTTGCATGTAGCAGAATCACCTGGAATGTGTCTTAAAATACAGACTGCTAGTCACCATCCTTAAGAGGCTCTCATGGTGTAATAGTTAGGGGATTTGACTGCTAACCAGAAGGTCATTGGTTCAAACCCATCACCTGCTCCATGGAAGAAAGATGGGACAGTGTTCTTCTGTAAAGATATAGAGCCTTGGAAACCCAGTGGGTGTTGTTGTGAATCAGAATTGACTTGATGGCAGTGAGTTTGGTTTTTGAGTCACTATCCCTATAGTTTTCAATTCAGAAGATTTGAGGTAAGACCTGAGAATTTGCATGTCTGTCCAATTTTCAGGTGCTACTGGATTGGGGTCATACTCAGGTTAAGAGCACAGGCTTCTAGACCAGACTACCTGACTTGGACTCCCAGTTCCCATCTTTTGCTGTGGGACCTTGGGTAAATTACTCAATATCCTCATGTCTTGATTTCTTTATAAGTAAGATGGTTCTAATAGTGTTGTTGTGAGGTGCCATCAAGTCATTTCTGACTCATAGCGACCCCATGCACACAGGACGAATAATAGTGGTACCTCCTTTTTGGGGTTGTAGTGAGGATTAAATAAACTAATCTACATAAACTGGAACAGTGACTCACATACAGTAAATAGTCAACAAATGTTTGCTATTATTTTAATTCAGTTTGTTCTGTTTTTATGGGTCAGTGATTATGTAGAGGGAGCTCTGGTGGCAGAGTGCCTAAGGCACTTGATCGCTAACCAGAAGGCTGGCAGTGCAAACCCACCAGCCACTCTTCGGAAGGAAGGTTGGACAATCTACTTCCATAGTTATACTGCTTCAGAAACCCAAGGAGGGGTCGCTATGAGTCACATTTGACTCGATGCCAATGGGTTGGGATTATGTAGCAAACTGAAAATATTCCATATCTACGAAAATCCTCACAAATGGACCAATAAGCAGTGTCACAATAAATGGAGAAAAGATTAAAGTTGTCAAAGATTTCATATTACTTGGATCCATAATCAACACCCATGGAAGCAGCAGTCAAGAATTTAGACGTCGTATTACACTGGGCAAATCTGCTGCAAAAGACCTCTTTAAAGTGCTGAAAAGCAAAGATGTCTCTTTGAAGGCTAAGGTGCACCTAACCCAAGCCACAGTGTTTTCCATCTCCTCATATGCATGTGAAAGCTGGACATTGAATATGAAAGGACGAAGAAAAGTTGATGCTTTTGAGTTGTGGTGTTGGCAAAAAAATACTGATGCCAAAGAATGAACAAATCTGTCCTGGAAGAAGTGCAGTTGGAATGCTTCTTGGAACTGAGAATGGCCAGACTTTGTCTCACCTGCTTTGATCATGTTGTCAGAAGAGACCATTCCCTGGAGAAGGATATCATGCTTGCTAAAATAGAAGGTCAGCAAAAAAGGGGAAGGTTCTCAACGAGATGGATTGACACAGTGGCTGCAATGACGGGCTTAGACGTGGCCCATCTGAGGACTGTGAAGATTGTGAGGCTGGCAGGACCGCACAGTGTTTTGTTCCATTGTACACAGGGTCGCTGTGGGTCAGAGCTGACTCTACGGCCCCTAACAACATAACAACAACTTCTTTCACACTTACAAAGGAAGTCTAGAGAAATTGAAGTCTTTGATTTCCATTTCTTAGTAATTAACTGTGAAATCTTCATATCCCTTCTGATTTGCCTCTTAATATTTTTCTACGATAATCACAGACCTTGGAATTACCAAGCAAATGCATTAAATATAAGGTATTATGGTAGAAATACAGAAAGTGCCAGCTTTTTTACAAAATATAATTTTTATGGAAAAGCTTATTGTAGTTAGTTGTTCTCTAGTTTATGGCAAAGTTTGAGTTTAATTTCATAATTGTCCAAAGGCTATTACCAAAAGGTAGGTGGTTGAAACCCATCAGCTGCTCCACAAGAGAAAAATGTGTCACTCTGCTTCTTAAAGTTTACAGCCTTGGAAACCCTATGGGGCAATTCTACTCTGTCCTATAGGGTCATTATGAGTTGCAATAGACTCGACAGTATAATTTGCTTTTTTGGTTTTATTACATTTAGCTCCTTCCCTTACCCTCTTTCCCAGCCTCCACAAGGTGACTCCCTTGCACTGAACCCCATTTCCTGGATCTCAGATGGCTCTTTACCCTTATTTAGACTTTAGATCATCACCTACATTGACCAAGCCTCTTTTGTGTTGGGGACTCCAGAGTCACTTCATAGGATAGAAAAAGGAAGGATTTCACCTTGGTCACAACACTAACTTGAAGTGTAACTTTGAACAGGTCACTGTGCCACCTCTTAGCCTCAATTTCCCCAGTGTGAAAGGAATACAGTGGAAAAGAGGAACTCCAAAGCCACTCAGCCCAAACAGTTTGAGATGCAGAGTCAGAGCAAGTAGGAGTTGTCACAGGCAGGTAGGTTTAAATAGGAGATGTTGGGAAACCCAGCTCATTGCTCTTTGCCAGGAGTTCCGGCTGCAGGAATGCATACAGGACGTGCAGGTCGGGGGCATGTGTACCCTAGACAGACACAGAAGACTCTGGAGCATCATGTTTACCTGGGCATAAGAAATACAAAGCATTATGTACTATAGTAAACCAATAGGAATATATTTGCAAATTCAGTGGAAAGTCACATTCATTTTTAACATAAAATTGATGTCAGAGAAATTGTATACCTCAGAAGGTATCTTCAGGGCCTACCTATCCTCTTTCCTGCCTTTAAGGTTACTTTGGTGGAGACTGTCACTTTGGCAAGTATTTTGTTTCATTGAAGCCTAATAGGTTTTGTTCAATAGAATCCTCTTTGGGGGAAGGATGCTCTGGCGCCCTCTGGTGACTCATCCCAAGTATGGCATCACTCAGCTCACAAAGCTTTGGTTTCAAACTCTCACACCAAATAATTCAAGGTTTTGTCTTTTAAGTTATATGTTATCCTTCTTCTGGATTGTTATTACTTTTACAGATAACTCTTATACCTTAAGGAGAGTTAATAAAGGGATATTATAACCCCAAGTAGAGGCTAGAAGAGTCCACATTGATAATATGGACTTTAATAAAAATCAGAAACCAAAAATACAAACCCACTGCCATCAAGTTGATTCCAATTCATACCCACCTCCATAGGGTTTCCAAGGCTGCAAATCTTTATGGAAGCAGGCTGCCTCATCTTTCTCCCACAGAGTGGCTGGTGGGTTCAAACCACTGACTGACCTTTTGGTTAGCAGCCAAATGCTTTCAACACTGTGCTACCTAGGTCCCTAAAATCAGAAAAAAAGTACCAAAAAATAATTCTGTGAAAGAGGTAAGCCTATAGTGTTGTCTTTCATTTGATAGAAAAACAACACGCATTAAGAGAAATAATTGTCAATACCAGCTGAGGGAGGAAGTGTCTGACAGGAATCTCACATTTTCTATGCTTGTCCAAGTAGCTGGCTCTCTGGATTCCCCCTGCCCCTTCCTCTACTTCACGTGTCTGTGGCTCAGGCATTATGACTAGGCTTCCACCTCAGTTTCTTTTTGAGATGCCAGTTCCTCACAGATGGATCCCCTTGGTGCCCTGACATCTCTCCTAGTCCTCATCAGCAGCCCCGATGAGTAGGGGACTAGATCCTGTTCCTTGTGCCTGGAAGTGTTGTTAGAAATGCAGTATTTCTCAAAAAGTGGTCCAGGAATCACCTGCATCAGAATTTCCAGATAACGGTTACATGCAGAATCCTTGGGTACTGGACTTGTTGAGTTAGAATCTCTGAGAGTAGAGATGAGGATTATACATTTTTCTTATTCTAGAAATTTATTTTTCTGGTTGAACACATGATTTCCCATTCATTCCATGACTATTGTTCTTCAACTTCATGTGAGACAGAAATGAAAGTAGTTGCCATGTGTAATTCATTTTATCAGTACATATTAAACATTAATTGACCCTAACTTGTAAGCAAATACACTGAACTTGGAATTGTTTGGGAAGAAAAAGTATTTAATTTAGTAATTGATTAGGAAAGATGAAGTTTGACAAAACGGAAGGTAACCTCTCCAGGCTTAATAGACAGAATTATGTTTAATCCATTTTCTAGATTCCTTACTACTCTTGAATCCCTCTTACAGAGGAAATGAAAAACCTTTAAGTCTCACTTACATTGAACAGAAATTATGAGCTACATGTATAATCTATAGCAATATGTCTTTAAATGATTTTCCTAATGTTATTTTCCATATAACTCTGTCTTTAGAACATGGAACCAATACAGCATGTCATTGTATAATAAACACCATTTACCACTTTGAGGAATGTGTCTTCAAAATCAGCTCACAAGGCTTGAAACCACAATCATCAGACTATGCATTTTAAATACTATCCCTAGGTCATTGTTAGGTAAACCAAGATTTGAGAACTGCTTTATAGATTTGTCACTAATTATCTGTCTGTTATGACAAAGGAAGACTGAAACAAGTGTCTGCCGCGTCCCGGCCCCAACTGCAACAGCACTGTGCCTTCTTAGATCTCACCACCAGCCTAGGAGCACAAACACGGACCTCCTGGACCCTTCCCAAGAAATAAGTTGTAAGAAAGCTGTACATTTCCCAGCCTCTTCCTGACCCCTTTTCTCCCACCAGCTCAGTGTTTCTGAGATTGTAGCAAGCCTCTTTGTTGAGCAACTTCAAGTTATGCCCCCAACATTTAAATAAAAATGTCAAGGATCAAGAGATTGGACTTCTAAGATCATAAACACATATGTAGCCTGATATGTATATCTTCCCAGAGTCATCTATATTTAGGCAGAATAAAAGTTGCCTAACAAACCAATTGTCTTTTGAGGTGTTTTGGTACTTTTGCCCAGCATAGGCACACCTGTTGTCTCTGTTTGACTCTGTCTGTCTATCTTTCTGCCTGTGGTAGGTATGACACTCTGTTGGACAATTGACATTACAGGAATAACTTGAAATTGAGCACCTGCCTTTTCTGCTAGCAGAAACAGTGAGGTCATGGGCCTGAAACATACTCTTCACAGACTCAGTGTTGGAAAGGCCATTTAAGTCCAACTTCTCCCCCAGTGTAGGAATTCCTTCCCCAGCACCGCTGATTGAGGGGCCGTTTTATCAGATGTGACTGCTGCTATCCACCCTGAAATCTATTTTCAGGTATAATTTTTGTTTGAAAGCTAAGTGCTTCATTATCACATGAAAGTTACAGAAGAAGCAGAGAAAATTGCCTATGAATTTGCTAATACTGGTCACTAGTGTTACTTAGGGAGCTCTGGTAGCATAGTGGCTAAGACACTTGCCTGCTAACCAGACGGCTGGAGGTTCAAACCCACCAGCCACTCCTCAGAAGGAAGGTTGGGCAATCCTACTTCCGTAGTGATACTGCCTCGGAAACCTAAGGAGGGGTCGCTATGAGTCGGGTTTGACTCGACGGCACATAACAACAACAACAAGTGTTACTTATGCTGACCCTAACATCTCAGACTCTCAGTTGTTGTTGTTGTGTGTTATCAAGTCGATTCTGACTCAAAGCAACAGAGAACTGTCCCATAGGATGTCCTAGGCTGTCATCTTTAGGGGAGCAGATCACCAGGTCTTTCCTCCTGCGGAGCAAGTGGGTGGTTTCAAACCACTGATCTTTCAGTTAGCAGCCAAACACATAACCATTACACCATCAGGGCTTCTTGCTTCTAGATTAGCACTATCCAATAACATAGCCACCAGTCATGTGTGCCAACTGAGCACTTGAAATGTGGCTGGTGTGAAATGTGCTGTACATACAAAATATGCACCAGATTGTGAAGATTTACTATTACTAAAGGATGTAAAATACCTCTTCAATTATTTATGTTGATTGCATGTGGAAATGATACTGTTTTGGATGTTGTTGTTGTTAGGTGCCCTTGAGTCAATTCTGACTCATAGAGACCTTATGTACAACAGAACAAAACACTGCCCAGCATCATCCTTGTACTCTTTACTATTCTTGAGGCCACCATTGCAGCCATTATATCAATCTATCTCATTGAGGATCTTTCCCTTTTTCTCTTTCTACTTTGGATATATTGGGCTATTAAAATTCATTTCACCTGTTCATTTGTACTTTCTGAAGGTGTCTACAATTTCCAGTACCTGAGTGGTGCAAAGGATGACCACTTGGCTACTCACTGAAAGGTTTGAGGTTCCAGGCCACCCAGAGTTGCCTGGAAGAAAAGCTTGCAATCTACTTTTAAAACATCAACCATGAACTCTGTGGAGCACAGTTCTATTCTGACACACAGGGTCACCATGAGTCACAGTTGACTTCATGGCAGCTGGTTAACTGGTTACTAAACCTGCTGCCATCGAGGTTACCAGACAATTTTAAATTAGTTATAATGTGGCTTGCTTGCTTACATTGCACAGTCCTACTGCAGACTCTCCTGGTCCACACCTGTGGTGTTAATCTAATGGTCTCTACTATAATAACTGACTGGAGGTTAAACACTTCCTAAACTGCATGATCTGCCTAGTTCCTTCTAGTTCTTCCGCTATGGCTCCTGTTGCTGTGTAACATATGACTGTTCTTGCCAGAATATCTTACTAGACTGTTTATTCCATTACTGGATATCTCTAGCTGTTAGAAGATTCCTTCTTACACATAAGCCAAAATATGCTTCCCTGTCTGTGACAGCATCTTATGTGAATAAATATGATTCTACTGATTCATAGCTAGTGACTACATAGTATACAAATTTATAGCATTTGTTTAACCTATTTTCTAATGCTTGTCATTTAGCAGTTTTTAGGTTTTAAAAATTGCATCATGAAAATTATCTTTAAAGTTAAATCTTTGTTGTTGTTATTAGGTGCTGTAGAGTTGTCTCTGACTCATAGTGACCCCATGCACAGCAGAATAAAACACTGTTCAGTCCTGTGCCAGCTCCACAATCCTTGCTGTACCCGAGCCCATCATTGTAGTCACTGTGTCAATCCATCTTGTTAAGGGCCTTCCCCTCTTTCACTGACCCTCCACTTTACCAAGCATGATATCTTTCTTCAGGGAATGGTTCCTTCTTACAATGTGACCAAAGTAGATGAGAAAAAGCGTGGTCATTCTCACTTCAAAGGATCATTCTGGCTGCACTTCTTCTAGGACAGATTTGTTGGTTCTTTTAGCAGTCCATTGTACTTTTAGCATTCTTTGACAGCACCGCAACTCAAAAGCATCAACTCTTCTTTGGTCTTCTTTACTCATTATCCAGCTCTTACATGCATATGAAGCAATTGGAAATATCATGGCTTGTGTCAGGGGCACCTTAGTCCTCAAGGACACATCTTTGCTTTCCAGCAAAAAAGAAAGAGGTCTTCTGCAGCAGATATGCTCTGGTGCGTAGTGCCTAAGGCACTTGACTGCTAACCAGAAGGCTGGCGGTTCAAGTCCACCAGCCACTCCTTGGAAGGAAGATTGGGCAATCTACTTTTGTAGTGATACTGCCTTGGAAACCCATGGAGGGGTCATTATGAGACAGATCTGACTTGATGGCAATGAGTATACATCATCTGATATCTTGACCACTGCTTCCATTGGTGTTGATTGTAGAAGCAAGTAATATGAGGCCTTTGACAACTTCAACCTTTTCTCCATTTATTGTGAGGATGTTTGTTTTCTTTGTATTGAGGTGCAATCCATACTGCAGACTGTATTCTTCAATCTTCATCAGTAAGTGCTTCAAGTTATCCTCACTTCCAGCAAGCAAAGTTGTGTCATTAGCGTATTGCAGGTTGTTAATGAGTCCTCCTCCAATCCTGATGCCACATTCTTCTTCATATAGTCCAGCTTCTCGGATTATTTGCTTGGCATAGAGATTGAATATGTATGGTGAAAGGATACAACCTTGACACATTCCCTTCTTGATTTTAAACCATGCAGTATCCCCTTTTTCTGTTCGAATGTCAGCCTCCTGCTCTATGTACAGGTTCCCCATGAGTACAATTAAGTGTTCTGGAATTCCCATTCTTTTCAATGTTATCCATAATCTGTTATTATTCACACAATCAAATGCTTTTGCATAGTCAATAAAAGACAAGTAAACATCGTTCTGGTATTCTTTGCTTTCAGCTAAGATCTATCTGACATCAGCTATGATATCCCTTGCCCAAGTCCTCTTCTGAATCCAGCTTGTATTTCTGGAAGTTCTCTGTCAATATACTGCTGCAACTGTTTTTGAATTATCTTCAGTAAGATTTTACTTGCGTGCGATACTAATGATATTGTTCGGTAATTTCCACATTCTATGGGGTCACCTTTCTTTGGAATGGGTACAAATATGGATCTCTTCCAGTCAGTTGGCCAGGTAGCTGTCTCCCAAATCTCCAGGCACACTGAGTGAGTGACTCCAGCATGGCATCCATTTGTTGAAATGTCTCAGTGGGCATTCCGTCAATTCCTGGAGCCTTGTTTTTCACCACTTCCTTTAGTGCAGCTTCAATTTCTTCCTTTAATACCATTGGTTCTTGATCTTATGCTACCTCCAGAAATGGTTGAATGTCAACCAGTCCTTTTCAGTACAGTAATTCTGTGTATTCCTTCTATCTTCTTTTGATGCTTCCTGCATCATTTAATATTTTGCCCACAGAATCCTTCATTATTTCAATTTGAGGCTTGAATTTTTCCTTCAGTTCTTTCAGCTTGAGGAATGCCAAGCATGTTCTTGCCTTTTGGTTTTCTAACTCCATATCTTTGCATATTTCATTACAATGCTTTACTTCTTCTTCTCAGCCACCCTTTGAAATCTTCTGTTCAGCTCTTTTACTTTATCATTTCTACCATTTGCTTTAGCTAGTCTCTGTTCAATACAGTCTGCAGCATGGATTACATCTCAATATAAAGAAAACAAAAATCCTCACAACTGAACCAATGAGCAGCATCACAATAAATGGAGAGAAGATTGAGGTTGTCAAGGAATTCACGTTGCTTGGTTCTACAGTTGAAGCCAATGGAAGCAGCAGTCAGGACATTAGATGACGTGTAGCATTGGGAAGGTCAACTGCGAAGGAACTGTTTCAAGTGCTGAGGAGCAAGGATGTCTCCTTGAGGACTAAGGTGTGCCTGACACAAACCATGATATTTCCAATCACCTTGTATGCATGTGAGAGCTGGACAATGAATAAGGAAGACCAAAGAAGAGTTGATGCTTTTGAGCTGTGGTGTTGGTGAAGAATGCTGAAAGTACCATAGACTGCTAAAAGAACTAACAGATCTGTCCTGGAGGAAGTGCACACAAAATGCTCCTTGGAAGTGAGAATGGCCAGACTTCATCTCACCTAATTTGGTTATGTTTCAGAAGGGACCATTCCCCGGAGAAGAATGTCATTCTTGGTAGGGTGGAGGGTCGACAAAAGAGGGGGAGGCCTTCAGTGAAATGGATTGACACGGTGGCTATAATGATGGGCTCAAGTATAGCAGGGATCATGGAGCTGGAGCGGGATCAAGCAGTGTTTCATTCTGCTGTACATGGGGTCACTATGAGTTGGAAACGATTTGATGGCACCTAACAACAACATAACAACTCTCTGTTCAAGAGCAAGTTTCAGAGTTTCTTCTGATGTTCATTTTGGTGTTTTCTTTCTTCCTTGTCTATTTAATTACATTTTGCTTTCTTCATGTATGATGTCCATGATGTCATCCCACAATTCATCTGGTCTTTAGTCATTAGTGCTCAGTGCAACAAATCTATTCTTGAGATGATCTCTACTTTCAGGTGGAATATATTCAATGTTTTTCTGTTTTGTGTTGTGTTGTTTTTTGTTTTTGGCTCCCTTGGACTTGTTTTAATTTTCTTTAGCTTCAACTTGAACTTGCATAGGAGCAATTGATGATCTGTTCTGCGGTCAGTTTATGGCCTTGTTCTGACTGATGATATTGAGCTTTTTCATTGCCTCTTTCCACAGATGTAGTCAATTTGATTCCTATGTGTGATAGTTGGAGCTGTGTGTCAACTTGGCTGGACCACAGTTCTGTGTGGTTTGAGCTGTTGTGGTGTGGTTGTTCCCACGATGGGATCAGATGACTATGTTTTGAGCAGCCAATCTGTTGAAAGGGAGTTTCCCTAGGGGTGTGGCCTGCTTCCAGCATATCTGTGGACATCCTGGGAGAGGAGACATTCTTCTGTGGATTGGGATTCTGTTGTGCTGCCTTCAACTGTCCATGAGTAAACAATCCACCATTCAGCCTGGAGATCTTGGATTCGTCATTCGTTGAAGTCAACAGCCAGTATACTGCCTGCCAGCTCTGCGCTCCTCAGCCCCTGTGGCTGCAAGAGTTGGGAAAAGCCTCTAGCTTGACCTGGAAAAGCCTCCAGCTTGACATTTGATCCAGGAACTTTGGACTTGCCAGCTTCTATAAGTGTGTGAGCCATTTTCCTAAGATAAATCTCTCTCTCTCTCTCTCTCTCTCTCTCTCTCAGCTTTACTGGTTTTGTTTCCATCTGGTGAGATCCACATGTTTAGTTGTCTTTTATTTTGTTGTAAAAATGTATTTGCAAAAAATTTTGTAGCTATTAGTCTTACAATTTCTATCATGTGATTTCTGCCATCGTTTTTATTATGAAAGCCATATTTTTCAACTCCTGACCCTTCTTTGTTTCCAACTTTCACATTCCAATCACTAGTAAGTATCAATACATCTTGATTGCATGTTTTGAAATCTTTGTAATTCTTACAAGTGAAAAAAAATGCAATTTAATGTTTTCATTTGCTTTGCTGGTACGATATTTTAACTTTCTTAATTTATTTATGAATCAGGTTAGTATCTTTTCACATTCCCTTTCTGTTGATGGTGGAAATTAAATATAACCCAATTACCAGTTTTTCCTGTGTATGTCCTTCCAAAGATACTCTTACCATTTTCCACACAAACATAACATAAAATACATTTTTCTATACCCTTCTTTTTCACATAACAATAAAATATTGATTCTTAAAAAAAAAAAAAAAAAAGTAAAAACCCTAGACTAGCTTTTTCTTTCTCCTTCCCCTTAGACATCTGTTACATGTTTTCTTAGACCAGTAGAAAGTAGATCACAGGGATCTACATTTTTAAATAGTAATTTCTTTTTCTTTCCTTTTTTGCCCCTTCTCTCCATTCTCCATTTCTTTATTTTCATTTTGTCTTCTCTTCCAGGTAGAATAATGAGCAGTTAGATCCAAATGTCCTGGGGATACTATGAAGAACTGTACTCCAACAAATTTGAAAATCTGGAGGAAATGGACAGTTTTCTAGAAACACACCAATTACCTAAACTAACACAGATTGATGTGGAAAAGTTGAATAGGCCCATCACAAAAGAAGAAATTGAACAGGTCATCAAAAAATTACCAACTAAAAAAAGTCCTGACCCAGACAATTCACTGGAGAATTCTACAAAACATTCAGAGAAGAACTGATACCAATCCTACTCAAACTATTCCAAAACATAGAAAAGGATGGAATCCTCCCTAACTCATTTTATGAAGCAAGCATAACCTTGATACCAAAACCAGGCAAAGACATCACTCAAAATGAAAACTACAGACCAATATCCCTCATGAATATAGATGCAAAAATCTTCAACAAAATCCTAGCCAATAGACTGCAACAACATATCAAAAAAATCATTCATCATGACCAAGTGGGGTTCATATCAGGTATGCAAGGATGATTCAACATTAGAAAAACAATCAATGTCATCCACCACATTAATAAAACAAAGGAGAAAAACCACATGATCATATCAATTGATGCAGAAAAGGCATTTGATAAAATCCAACACCCATTCCTGATCAAAACTCTCAGCAAAATAGGAATATAATATAATAATATAATAGAACTAACAGGGGAAAAGTTATAATAACTTCTTAGCCACAGCCAACCACCCTGAGGGAGAGAGTAGTTGGGCCTGTGGGCTTGGGACCATAGTCACAGGGGACATCAAACTCAATTAGCATGACATACTACACAAAACCATTGTCCTACATTCTACTTTGATGAGTAGCAACTGGGGTCTTAAAAGCTTGCAAGTGGCCAGCTACCCAGAGGGATTGAGTAGTTGGGACCTCTGGGCTTGGGACCATGGTGCCAGGGGACATCAAGCTCAATTGGCATAACATACTACACAGAAACATTGTTCCATATCCTACTTTGGTGACTAGTGACTGGGATCTTAAAAGCTTGCAAGCAGCCATCTAGATGGAACAACAGGCCTCTCCTCATCCAGAGAAAAGAAGAATGAAGAAAATCAAAGATGCATGGAAACAATTAGTCCAAGGGACTGGTAGACCATGAGAGCCTAAGCTTATGACCATGAGACCAGAAGAACTATATGGTGCCCAGCTACCACTGTCAACCACTTGGAGGGGGATCTATGTAAGAGATCCTGGACAGAATGGGAGAAAAATGTAGAACAAAACTCAAAATCATCCAAAAAAGAAAAAAAGACCAGGTTTGCTAGTCTCTGATAGAGCCTGGTGAAACCCCTGACACTATTGCCCCTTGCTGCCCTTCAGGTATGGAATTGAACTCAGTTCTGGAATTCAACAAAAGACTGACATATGGGCTGAACATTTACATCAGGTAGATACAATCTTGGAGAGATCAATCATGGGAGAACAGAAGGACAGTGTATGCACAGGGAGACCACGGGGGGGGGGGGGCGCAGGAGTGCATGGGAGAGAAGGACACAGGGACGACGTAACTATGAGGAGAAAGTGGGAAGAGAGCTGTTACATGTGAGAAATTACAGTCAATGTCATGAGACAAAATGTGTATGAACTGCTGTATGGAAAATGAATTTGCTCTGTAAACTTTCACCCAAATTAAAATTAAAAAAAAAAAAAAAAGCTTGCAGGCAGCCGTCTACATGCAACAATGGGTCTCTCCTCATCCAGAGCAAAGAAAAATGAAGAAAACCAAAGAAGCGTGGAAACTATTAGTCCAGAGAACTAGTGAACCATATGAACCTGAGCATATATGACCATGAGACCAGAAGAACTGGATGGTGCCTGACTACCACTGTCAACCACTCAGAAAGGGATCCTGGATAGAGTGTGAGAACAATGTGGAACTAAACTAAAAAATCATTAAAAAAAAAAAAAAAAGACCAGTTTTACTGGTCTGATAGAGCCTTGTGAGATTCCCCAAGATGATGGTCTCCAGTTACCCTTCAGGTCTGAAATTGAACTCACTCCCGGGCTTTCCAGCCAAACAATAGCCAGCCATAAAGGGTGAACATTTACACCAACTAGATATACTCCTCAGCAGCTCTGGTAGCTTAGTGCCTAAGACACTTGACTGCTAACCAGAAGGCTGGCAGTTCAAACCCACCAGCCACTCCTGGGAAGAAAGGCGGGGCAATCTACTTCCTTAGTGATATTGCCTCGGAAACCTAAGGAGGCGTCCCTATGAGTCGGGTCCAACTCGAGGCCACATAACAACAACAACAGATATACTCCTTAGGAAGATCAATCATGGGAGAACAGAAGGGCAGTATTTGCACAAGGAGACAGCTCCAGGCGCAGGAATGCATAGGAAAGAAGGACATGGCGAAGAGATAACTACAGAGAGAAAGTAGGAAGAGAGCTGTTACACTGTGGGGAAGTGCAGTCAATGTCATGAAACAAAACGTGAATGAACTGCTGTATGGAAAACAAATTTGCTCTGTAAATTTTCACCCAAATCACAATAAAAATTTTTAAAAAGAAAATAATTTACCTGATTTTGATCTTGTTCTTGTACCATCCTCCATCCTCTGACACAGTAAACTCTGGCAAATACAAATTTGACCAAGTCACACGTTGCTTAAAATTCTTCAGTGACTCCTTACTACCTTTAAAGATTCCAATCTTCTTATCCTGGATTACAAGACCTTTCAACGCAAAGCTACTTTACCAATCTTAACTCTGACAACTCTAACAAACCAGCCAATCAATTATCTTCAAGTTCCTCTATTCTATCGTATTATCTCATGCCATATGCTCTTGTGCCTGTGTGTCCGTTCATGCCTGGAATGCCCTTCCTTATCCTTATTATTATTATCCTTATTTGTCTAACAAACTCTTATTCATATTCAGTACTTAGCTTGTTGTTGTTAGGTGCCATGGAGTCATTTCCGACTCAGCGACCCCATGCACAGCAGAATGAACCACTGCCCAATCCCGTGCCAGCTCCATGATCCCTGCTATACCTGAGCCCATCATCGCAGCCACTTTGTCAATCCATCTTGTTGAAGGCCTCCCCCTCTTTCATCAACCCTCCACCCTACAAAGCATGACATCTTTCTCCAAGGAATGGTCCCTTCTGACAACATGACCAAATTAGGGGAGATGAAGTCTGGCCATTCTCACTTCCAAGTAGCATTTCGTGTGCACTTCCTCCAGGACAGATCTGTTAGTTCTTTTAGCAGTCCATGGTACTTTCAGCATTCTTCACCAGCACCACAACTCAAAAGAATCAACTCTTTTTCGGTCTTCCTTATTCATTGTCCAGCTCTCACATGCATACAAGGCAATTGGAAATATCATGGCTTGTGTCAGGCGCACCTTAGTCCCCAACGAGACATCCTTGCTCCTCAACACTTGAAACAGTTCGCGGTTGACTTTCCCAATGCTACACGTCGTCTAATGTCCTGACTGCTGCTTCCATTGGCATCGATTGTAGAACCAAGCAACGTGAATTCTTTGACAACCTCTTAGCTTAGGTACCTATGATTCTTCCTTGTAAATCTTTCCACTCTCACTTCCCATGATCTTTGCTGTGGGGTTCCATTCATTAACTTATTTATAACTCTAAGAACATTCTATTATGACTTCTCCACTAGACTATGTGCTCCTTGAGGATATCATTAATTGGTATTCTCAGCATTTACTCCAGTGCTCAATAAATGTTGAATGAATGAATGAATGTCTTGCCCCAGATGACTTTGTTAGTGACATAACTGTTTGAGAAAATCAGTCTTCCCCTGGTTTTCTACAAGGGTAAAGACCAGGAGTCCTTGACAAACTTGAGAGAGTATAGGGATATGCTACACCTTTTCTGTATGCCAAATTGTGGTAGTTCAAGTTATGTGTCAATTTGGCTGGGCATGGTTTTGAGTGGCTGGTCATAGTTATTCCCCACGATGAGGCTGGCAATCAACTCCATGCTGGAATCTTCCACAAGCAGCTGAGTAGCTACTTTTGGGATGTGGTCTGCTTCCCGTGTATAAGAAGCAGCTTTGGGAATTGTCTGCAGCTTTTGGCATGCTTGAATCCTGCATGTGGCTGAGTCGTTGTTCAGCCAGCTGCCATATTATTTGCAAATCTTGGGACTATTAATGGATGTGGATTAGTAGCCTGCCATGTGATTAGATAATTTTGGGACTGTGCCATTTTACTTGCTGACTTTGGGTTTGTCAGCCTCAGCAGTCAGCAGCTGCCTAAGTGAAGAGACACCTCTAGCTCCAGTGGTCTGGGAGCAAGAGGCAGAGCTGAAGCACAAGGTCAAGGTTTTACGCAGCCTCTAGAGCTTGGTACTTTGAACTCAAACTTCTAGCCTCCACAACTTTAAGACAATAAACTCCTGTTCATTAAAGCCACCCACTTTTGGTATTTTCTGTTACAGTGGCACTTGTTGTTGTTGTTGTTATGTGCCATCAAGGCTGACCTGACTCATAGCAACCCCTCCTTGGGTTTCCAAGGCAATATCTCTACAGAAGTAGATTGCCCAACCTTCCTTCTGAGGAGTGGCTGGTGGGTTTGAACCACCAGCCTTCTGGTTAGCAGTCAAGTGCCTTAGGCACTACACTATCAGAGCTCCTAGAGTGGCACTGTTGTTGTTGTTGTTGTTATGTGCCGTGGAGTCGGAGTGGCACTAGAGGTAACCAAAACACAAATCATCTCAAGAAACTTAGTTTTCACCATTGGCTAATTCTTTGTCTCCTCATTGTTTCTCTACAGATGTTGTATACCTCATTTTGGCTTTAGCTTTCCAGGCTTAAAGTTAATTTCCCAACATCCATTAGACTAAGATAATTAGAACAAGCCAGTCATGGAAATTTGTACTACTTGCTAGTGCTTGGTTCATAAATGAGTTTGTGGCCACAATACGGTTAATAAGACCTGAGGGGAATCCTGCTGGATGGGAGATAGTTCTGACAAAGATAAGGCCACAAGAACAGATGCTTCCTCCTTTTGTCCTCTGGACGTTGCCATTTCAGAATATGAAATATGGAAGTGCTGAAGGCATCTTGCCACCAGCCTGAAAAGAAAACCAATACCAAGGATGGCAAAACAGAGAGATGGAAAAAGCCTAGAATGAATGTATCATGAAGTAGCTGAATCAACTAAACTCTGATTCTTGTTACATTGCTACTCTAGGTAATAAATTTCCTTCTTGTTAAGCCAGCTGTGTTGTATTTGTATATTTTAATTTGGGGCCAAAACATGCTACCTGATACAGTTCTTCAGTTCTATCATTCCTAAAAGTACTATATGTCATCCTCAACTTTCCACTCCTTTTGTTAGTCTATAAATAGTATAATTAATTAGTTATGCTTTGGATGATCTAAAATCGAACTCCATGAAAGGGGGAGGGGCATGACCAGGGATTCATAACTATTTATTTTCACCTTATTAATCTTACACATGGCTCTTAATTATAGGTAAAGTGCATTTTACAGTTGGCCATGAGTTGGCCTCATTCCATCATTCCCTATTGTGGGGCATGTTGTCAGCTGTCTACTTAGCCTTCAGCCATACTTCTTTCCTAATGTTGTTGTTGCTATTGTTACGTGCCGTTGAGTTGGACCCAACTCATAGTGACCCCTCGTTGTGTTTCTGAGGTGGTATCACTATAGAAGTAGATTGCCCAACCTTCCTTCTGAGGAGTGGCTGGTGGGTTTGAACTGCCAGCCTTCTGGTTAGCAGCCTTCTGGTTAGGCACTACGCCACCAGGCTGTAGTCTTCAATCTTCATCAGTAAGTGCTTCAAGTCATCCTCACTTTCAGCAAGCAAAGTTGTGTCATCTGCATATCACAGGTTCTTAATGAGGCTTCCTCCAACCCTGATGCCACGTTCTTCTTCAGATAGTCCAGGTTCTCGGATTATTTGCTAAGCATACAGAGTGAATAAATATGGTGAAAAGATATAAGATTGATGCACATTCCTCTTGATTTTAAACCACCCTTGTTCTGTTCTAACAACAGCCTCCTGCTCTATGTACAGTTTCCTCCTGAGTACAATTAAGTGTTCTAGAATTCCCATTCTTCTCAATGCTATCCATAATTTGTTATGATCTACACAATCAAATGCTTTTGCATAGTCAATGTGATAGTTGGAGCTGTGTGTCAACTTGGCTGGACCACAATTCTGTGTGGTTTAAGCTGTTGTGATGTGGTTATTCCCATGATGGGATCAGATGATTATGTTTAAAGCAGGCAATCTGTTGAAAGGGAGTTTCCCTAGGGGTATGGCCTGCTTCCAGTATATCTATGGACATTCCAGGAAAAGAGATATTCTTCTGTGGATGGGGATTCTGTTGTGCTGCCTACAACTGTCCTTGAGTGAATAATCCACCATTAGGCCTGGAGATCTTGAATTCATCATTCTTTAGAGTCAACAGCCAGTATACTGCCTGCAAACCTTGAGCTCCTCAGCTCCTGTGGCTGCAAGAGTCAGGAAAAGCCTCCAGCTTGACGATTGATCCAGGAACTTTGGACTTGCCAGCTTCTATAAGTATGTGAGCCATTTTCCTAAGATAAATTTCTCTCTATACACACGTATATATAAGCTTTACTGATTTTGTTTCTCTAGAGAACCCAGTCTAACACAGTCAATAAAACACAAATAAACATCTTTCTGATATTCTTTGCTTTGAGTAAAGATTCATCTGACATCAGCTATGATATCCTTCATTCCAAGTCCTCTTCTGAATCCAGCTTACATTTCTGGAAGTGCTCTGTTGATATACTGATGCAATCATTTTTGAATTATTTTCATTAAGATTTTACTTGTGTATGGTATTAATGATATCATTCGGTAATTTCCACATTCTGTGGGATCACCTTTCTTTGAAATGGGTACAAATATGAATCTCTTCCAGTCAGTTGGCCAAGTACTTGTCTTCCAAATCTCTTGGCATAGCCAAGGGTATGCCTCCAGTGGGGCATCCGTTTCTTGAAACGTCTAAATGGGTATTCCATCAATTCCTGGAGCTTTGTTTTTAGCCACTTCCTTCAGTGAAGCTTCAACTTCTTCCTTAAAGGCCATTGGTTCTTGATCTTATACCACCTCCTGAGGTAGATGAACATCGACAAGTTCTTTATGGTATAGTGACTTTGTGTATTCCTTCTATCTTCTTTTGATGTTTCCTGCATCAATCAATATTTTGCCTGTAGAATCTTTCAATATTGCAACTCAAAGCTCAATTTTTTTGCTCAGTTCTTTCAGCTTGAGAAATGCAGAGCATGTTCTTCCCTTTTGTTTTCTAACTCCAGGTCTTCACACATTTCATTATAATAATTGACTTTGTCTTCTGGTGCTGCTTTTTGAAATCTTCTGTTCATTTTTTATCTTGTCATTTCTTCCATTTGCTTTAACTACTCTCTGTTCAAGGGCAAGTTTCAGAGTCTTTTCTGATATCCATTTTGGTCTTTTCTTCCTTTCCTGTCTTTTTAATGACCTTTTGCTTTCTTCATGGATGATGTTCTTGATGTCATCCCACAGCTCCTCTGGTGCTCATTAGTGCTCAATGCATCAAATCTATTCTTTAGATGGTCTCTAAATTCAGGAGGGATATAATCAAGGTCATATTTTGGCTCTCATGGACTTATTTTAATTGTCTTCAACTCCAACTTGAACTTGCATATAAGCAGTTGATGATCTGTTCCACAATCAGCTCCTGGCCTTGTTTTGGCTGAAGATGTTGAGTTTTCCATTGCCTTTCACCACAGATGTAGTCAATCTGATTCCTGTGTACTCCATCTGACAAAGTCCACATGTAGAGCTGCTGTTTGGGTTGTTGAAAAAATGTATTTGCAATGAAGAAGTTGTTGGTGTCACAAAATTCTATCATGCAATCTCCAGTGTTATTTCTATCACCAAGGCCAAATATTCCAACTACCAGTGATTCTTCTTTGTTTCCAACTTTTGCATTCCAGTCACCAGTGATAGTCAGCACATCTTGATTGCATGTTTGGTCAATTTCAGACTGCAGAAGTTGGTAAAAATCAATTTCCTCTTCTTTGGCTTTGGGGGTTGGTGCATAAATTTGAATAATAGTAGTATTAACTGGCCTTCCTTGTAGGCACATGGGTATTTTCCTATCACTGACAGCATTGTACTTCAGGATAGATCTTGATACATTCTTTGTGATGATGAATGCCATGCCATTCCTCTTCAACTTGTCATTTCCAACATAGTAGATCATATAATTGTCTGATTCAAAATGTCCAAAACCAGTCCATTTCAGCTCACTAATGTCTAGGATATTAATCTTTATGTGTTCCAATTTTTTTTTTTTTTTGACACTTCCAAATTTCGTTTCTCTTTTTTTACACTTTCAAATCCATTTTTAATTTTTTTTCTCCTCACACACACAATCTCAGGGGTCTCCACACACCATGTTTATTGCAGCTATAAACTCACTTGATGTTGGTCTGGTACAATCTATTCTTTTATCATTTTATCCCTAAAATTGTGTTGGCATCAAAATGACAGTTAACCCATGTTAAATCCATAAAATATTTACATAGCACAGCACATTAAGCTTTAGACACTTGGCAATTAGACCACATAAAAATAGGATAAGACCCCCATTATACATGATCTCTATCAGGTATTTACCAGTCCCTAATATGGCGTCTGTACAATGGTTCAAAAGGCAGCAGAAGCAACAGGCGGTTCCTTCTGTGGACACTGAACATTATGATCTGGAAGCACATGATGTTACCCCAGTGTCATGTACCACCCACCTTTCTCCAAGGTGGTTTCATAATCCTAGAATGGCAGGTCCAGCTGATACAAAATGAAGACAGACAATACAACATTTACTCTGTAGAGATATTCTACTCATACTAGGCATTCACTGTGATTTTGAACGTAACTCGTCCCAAAACTTGTCATGATCATCCTGATTTTTCAGGTTGGAAGAGCCATCAATCTTGCAATCAAATGTTGCATCTTTCTTGGTATTGTTAAGCTGAGAAAAGAATGCCTGGATAGCAACTATTGGCTGTCTGTACCCCACGTGCAGTTTTTTCCCATAATATGGAAAATATTTTAAGTCTATAAGTCCTGTGGTAGGATAAGTTGATATAGATGCCACTTGTCCATTCTTTGAAGTGCATGTTATCCTTGGTTCTCCTTTAGGTTTTAATCCAATTATTCTGTTCATTTTCACAAGAATACAAGGGTTTTCCCTGGAATAGCCATATTCATGATTAGTCATGCCACTGCATGCTTAAAGTAACTGAAGAGGAAACTGACACGCAGTATAAATTGGGCCCTTCTGTTCAAAAAGTGCTCTGTCAGGACAGATTGTGACATTCTTCTGTTCTTCTAACTCATAGGACTTTAGAAAGTGATCAAGATCTTTAATGTATCTTTCGTAGGAACTTGCATCAGACAAACTGAATGAATATTCTAGTGCAGTCACTGGTTTTGGAAAAACCATAAATCCTGGACTGGGAATCTGGTCATGATATTTTGAAACCTCATCATTCAGAGTCTGAAGCATGACCCACATTGTGAATGTGAAGAGAGCAGCCAAGTACCCATAGAAGACTAGGTAGAAGAGCAAGATCAAACCCCAACTCTTGGTGGTTTGCCCTAGAAATTCTCCACTGGTTGGGTTATAAATGAAGAGCTTCCACTCAGCCAGGCTCTGGTTGAAGGACTTCTTGTCTTTCTTTGTCATGGTGGGCATGAGTGGACAGTGAGATGGGCAGAGGCTGTGAGGATGGATGCAGCAAGAAGCATGGAGGCACGTCCTGGCTCAGGCCTCGCAGCCCGGCAGCAGCGGCGGCAGAGGGCAGAACAGCGAAAGACACCTCCTTGCTATGGCGTATACTAGAGCTGTTCAGACAGTTCCAAATTTCCTAGAGTCATACTTCATACATTCCATGTTCCAATTATTAATGGATGTTTGCAGCTGTTCCTTCTGATTTTGAGTTGTGCCACAACAACAAATGGAGGTCCCAAAAGCTCTAATTTATCCATATCATTAAAGTCAGTTCTACTATGATGAGGCAGCTCATGCCCAGGCATATTGAGTGCCTTCCAACCTGAGAAGCTCATCTTTCAGCACTGTATTGGACAATGTTTCAGGGCTATTCATAAAGTTTTCCAGTAATATATCAGACAGTGTTTCATTGCTATTCACAAGGTTTTCCCTGGCCAATTCTTTGAGAAGTGGATGGCCTCTTCCTTCTTCTGAGTCTGTCTAAGTCTGGAAGCTCCACTGAAACCCATCTACCATGGGCAGCCCTACTGGCATTTGAAACACTGGTGGCACAGCCTCCACCTCACAGCAACATGCAAGCCACCATAGTACAACAAACTGACAGACAAGCTCATCTGTCTTAGCAACTCCAAACCCTTCCGCTCATTTCCTGGCCTTCCCCATTACCTGTATCTGGCCATTGGGCCCTGGTTTCCCACTTCCTGCCTGTGGGACTATTTCTGTTTAATCATATTCCCATTTGAAACCTAAAACATGAGCCAATAACAGTGTTCTTCATATCACGTAGTTATGACAAGAGAAAACAATAGGGGTGAAAATAATTAACTAACATTGTTGTTATTATGTGCCGTTGAGTCGGCCCCAACTCATAGCAACCCCTCCTTGGGTTTCCAAGGCAGTATCACTACAGAAGTAGGATTTCCCAACCTTCCTTCTGAGGAGTGGCTGGTGGATTTGAACCTTCAGTCTTCTGGTTAGCAGTCAAGTGCCTTAGGCACTATGCTACCAGAGTTCCTAATTAACTAATATACTCAGCTGCTAACCAAAAGATTGGAAGTTCAAGTTCAATAAGAGGTGCCTTGGAAGAAAGGTCTGGTAATTTATTTCTGAAAAATCAATCATCAAAAACCCTACGGAGCACAGTTCTACTCTGACACACATGAGGTTGCCATGAGTAAGATATCGTTCAATGACAACTGGTTTGGTTTTTATTTTTCTGGTTAATGGTGTAATATTGAGTGAGATCACTCCCATCTCCAGACATATATTCTGGCTAGGGAAAGGAAGACACCCTATATTGATCACTGGTAAAAACTCACTGCCATTGAATCAATTCTAATTTAGCAACCCTATACCATAGGACGGAGTTTTGGTAGCATAGTGCCTAAGACACTTGACTGCTAACCAGGAGGCTGGTGGTTCAAACCCATCAGCCACTCCTCAGAAGGAAGGTTGGGCAATCCACTTCTGTAGTGATACTGCCTTGGAAACCCAAGGAGGGGTCTCTATGAGTCGGGTCCAACTTGACGACACATAACAACAAGAACAACATACTATAGGACAGAGTAGAACTGACCCCATAGAGTTTCCAAGGCTGTAAATCTTTATGGAAGCAGCCTGCCTCATCTTTATCATAGAGCTGATGGGTTCAAACTTCCAAACTTTTGGTTAGCACCCAAATGTATTAACCAATACACCACCAGAGCTCCTTTCAATTTGTAAATTAGAATCCTAACCTCACAAGGTGTTGTCTCTCAGCTAGTGCCATGACTAAGCCTTCAGCAGTCCATGCCACTGTTCTATCAAACCAACTACTTCTGTGTAACAGAGCATGTGGTAAAGATCAGTGAAGTTCATAGATGTGAGCCCATTGCTGCACCTTCTTTGCCTTAAAATGTATCGTCTAATCTCAGGCAAGGAGCTCTGGTAGCATAGTGCCTAAGGCACATGACTGCTAACAAGAAGGCTGGCGGTTCAAACCCACCAGCCACTCCTCGGAAGGAAGGTTGGGCAATCCTACTTCCGTAGTGATATCACCTTGGAAACCCAAGGAGGGGTCGCTATGAGTCGGGGCCGACTTGATGGCATACAACAACAACAACAACAATCTCAGGCAATGTAGGACATATGATGTTGATGGATAAGGTATTCTGAGAATTCAAAAATGGTGGAGTTGGCAGATGCACTGGGGATAAAGAAGGCAAATCAGCATTCAGTTATGTGTCTATCCTAATCATACCACCAGATGGCCTACTGGTCTCTCCAGGGCATGATGCCACATCAAGGGCTCAGAAATGACCTGAGCTATGAGCAAGATTTCTGGTGGCATAGTGCCTAAGGCATGTGACTGGTAACCACAAGGCTGGTGGTTCAAACCCACCAGCCACTCCTCAGAAGAAAGATAGGACAATCTACTTCCATAATGAATACTGTTTCAGCAACCCAAAGAGGAGTTGCTATGAGTCAGATCTGACTCAACAGCAGTGAGTTTGGTTTGGTGCAGTGGACAGATTAAGCACTCAGTATTGACGGTGGCCAGAAAAGCCCTAATGAGGGTTGGCTATGTTGTTGACCTCATGCAAAGCCTTTATTCCTGCTACCATGGCCATGCATAGGTCCATGCATAAGTCCATGAGCTCATGGTAGCTGAGAAAAAGCTCACTAACCTTCATAGGACAGGGTATCTTCATTTGATTGTTAACAGAATCCTCATGAGTGGGTGGCCTGTGATTAGCATTTACATGGGACATGAATATTTTCTGATTTTGTGCCCTATGCTACTGATTTGCCAAAATCAGTCTTTCCAAGTCCCTGACCAACTGAATCACTGTCAATTTGTCACTACAGTTCTGTACTTCAGGCCACCTCTTCATCCATGTGAAATAGGTAACTAGATACAGCACCTAGAGTTCTGCCCATAGGAATTTCCTTTTGCCACTCTTTCTGGGCAACGTTTAGTGAAGTGGTACTTCCATGGCAGGCATGTTGTTGTTGTTGCTGTTAAGTGCCGTCAAGGCGGACCTGACACATAACGACCCCTCCTTGGGTTTCTGAGGCAGTATCACTATGGAAATAGATTGCCCCATCTTCCTTCTGAGAAGTGGCTGGTGGGTTTGAACTGCCAGCCTTCTGGTTAGCAGTCAAGTGCCTTAGGCATTATGCTACCAGGCATATCCACCAGTAAATCTATCCTGTGCTTTTTCCTCCTCTATTAACTGGTCACATGGAAGTCTTCACAAGGACATTGATTTGCATTGAGGAAGAGAAGATAAAGCAGTAGGAGAGGCCCCAAGGGAGTCTGAAGCACCTACATATGCAGTTTACTTGTGTCTTTCAGACTTGTTCATGAGACTGGGCATACCATTTCCATTTTATAAGCAAATTGCTGTGCATGTCCAATTTTTACATTTTGGTGGATCATATTGTCTAAATCTAGGTTCTCTAGAGGAGCAAAACAAGTGAAATTTATATATAAATATATAGAGAGAGATTTACTTCAAGAAAATGGCTCATGCAATTGTGAGGGTTAGCGAGTCCCAAATCTGTGGGTCCAGCAGCAAGCTGGAGAGCTCTGCTGGCTTTCAGGGTTGCAGGGCCTGGTGTATCCAAGAGTTTCAGGTCATTCAGAAGTATGGAGACTTCTGCAGACTTATGTCCCAAGAGCCAGACGTTAGGTGATAAGAAAAGTGTTAGTGATTAAAATGTTCTCTGTGTTATTGAATACTATAACTGCTAGTCAAATGTAGCTATTAAGCACTTGAAATGTGGCTAATGCAACTGGGGAACTATTTTTTTTTAAATTCTGTTTAATTTTAATTAATTTAAATAGCTACACATAAGTATTTGTGTGGCAGCATGAAGTAGATGTGGATGCATATATATGTATAGAAATGCATGCATGAGTGAATGCACATGCTTGCATAGGTGTATTTATAGGCATATGTATATATACATTTGTGTGTGCTTCATAATCTCTACTTATATAACAAATTATATAGGGGACACAGTTACAGAAGCTTCCTAGACATATCCAATCAACTCATGGGATTGGTTTACTGGCTTAAGGGCTTTAGGATTATTCTCTTGGGGAATAATCTAGACAATTGGTATAACATAGTTCACAAAGATAATGTTCTGCATACAATTTGGTGAGTAGCATCTAGGGTCTTAAAACTTGTGAGTGGGAGGAATATGGAGTCGTACATGTAGCCCACATGTTCATTCCCTCTAGCATCTTAATTCCTGAAAAAGTAGGTGTAACAGATAGAAACAGTGATACAGGAGTTGTGAACAGCTGAAGAGGGAAAAAGTTACCAGATTTAGTGGAGGTGGAGAAAAGAGCAGATTAAACAGCTGGGAAAAATAAATGGAACTGCCTGGCTGGTGGGGAGATGGAGAGACAGAGAAGCAGAATCCTCACTAGCAGTACAAAAGAGGGCAGCAGAGAGAAAGGGGGGAAATAATGACACCACAGAACTCACAGAAGCTTCGGGAACTTGGAATACCCACACCAGGAGTTTCTGATGGTAACCTTGAGAGCTGAGCTGAGTAGATAAGCTTACTGAGAAATAGAGAAAAATCCCCTTGGCTTGGGCTGCTGAGGAGTTCAGAAAGGAGAGGGGGAAAGGAGGAAGCTCTCTGTGAGTAGGCAGAGCACTGAAGTGAGCTCACAGCACTGGGCTAGGGTTCAACTCTTCTACAACCTCTTTCTAGTACAGAGTAGGCTGGGGAACAGGGTTTTTATGGCTTCCTGACCCAAGTAGAAAGTAGTGGCCCCCTAACCATTGGGGTCTCTGTTGATTTTGAACTGCGGATCTGTGATTGACAGCAAAACCTCATCATTAGCAGCTGGTCCAAGCAGACTCAAACCAAACTCCCAGAGCAATCAGCAACTGTACAAATGTGGAAAATGAGGACTCATTTCTGGCACCTTTTTTTTTTCTGTATCTTTTTTCCTTTTCTCCCCTGCCTCATCCAACAGAAGGAACACATTAAGCCACCACAACACCTGCTCATCTCAACTCCAAATCCCCTTCATGATGAAAAGAGACCTGCATCCACATTCCCAACAGTTATTCCAAGAACACAAAGAAAACTGGAGAGCAATCCAGTATATCTGAATTAATAATGAAAAAGAGTACAGCTGCTCCACACTTGCAAACATACTTAGACATAAAATCAGAGTGAAACAAATCAATACATAACTAACAGTTAATGACAACAACTTCAAAACGTCTAGGAAACAATACACAACTCGAATCAAACTTAAAAAACAGGACAAGACAATAGAAATAAAACCCCAGGCTACAGAATTATCTATCATGGAAGAAGAACAAGCAAAAGAATTATCTGACAAGGAGTTCAGAAGATATGTATATAGACCTCAACAAGAGCTCAAGGAAACTGCAAGCAGAAGCAAGGAAAACACATACAGTACTCTGGAAGAGTTCAGGAAAACCATTCAAGAACAAAATATCAAGGTAAACACACAATTAGAATTCATACAAAAACAGCAGTTAGAAATCTAGAATATGAACACTAAAATTACAGAGTTAGACAACACAGTGGAAGGACAAAAGTGTAGACTAGAACTGGCTGAAGAACACATTTCCCAACTAGAAGACAAATCCATTGATGCCAGCCTGTATGAAGAAAAATCAGAACAAAGATTTAAGAGAAATGAAGAGAACTTAAGAGTTATATGGATTAATGTGAAAAGAAACAACATATGCCTCATTGGAATACCAGAACAAGGGGGGGGGGGGGAACCACTGAAAAAATTGTGGAAGACATGCTAACAGAAAATTTCCCCCATATCATGAAGGAAGAAAAGATATCTGTCCAAGAAGCTCACTGAACCCCATCAAGGATAGATCCCAAGAAAAGTCACCAAGACATATCATAATCAAACTTTCCAAAACCAAAGACAAAGAAAGAATCTTACAGGCAGCTCAGAGAAAAAAGAAATGTCACCTACAATGGACAAGCAATAAGACTAAGTCCTGATTATTCAGCAGAAGCCATGCAGGCAAGAAGACAATGAGACAGCATATATAAACATTGAAAGAAAAGAATTTCCAACCAAGAATTTATATCCAGCCAAATTGTCCATCAAATACGAGGGTGAAATCAAGACATTCTCAGACAAACAGAAATTAAGGGAATTTGTGAAAACCAGAACAACCCTACAAGAAATGTTAAAGTGAGTCCTTCCAATACAGAACCCACAACAGAGAACAACAAATTAAAATCAGGACACTTGACATCAACAATTAAAAACCAAATCAGAAATAGATGCTCAAAATAACCTCATAAACATTGTACACAAAGAAACAAGGGAACCAATCTGCAGACAACACCAGTAACACAGCAAACAGAGGGAATAAAAGTTCTAATTACAAAACTTCCAAAAGGAGAGGAGGCCAGGAGAATGTCTTTATAGAACAGACTATTCCAAAATTAAGAAGCCAAGAATTCACTTCAGGGTAACCACTGAGAAAATGAACAATCCCCCTAAGCAAACCCAGAAAGAAGAAAAAACATATGGGCTTAGTAAGCACAAAACCAGAAATGAAGAAGAAAAGAGAAGAAACACTTGATAACAAAATGAGCTCAGCACAGAAAAATATTTGGATGAAGGAAAGTACCAGCAACACAACAAAAAACACAATAGAATGACAGCAGTAAATTCATACCTATCACTAATTACACTCATTGTGAATGGACTAAATGCACCAGTCAAGAGAAAGAAAGTGGTAGATTGGCTAAGAAAAGAAGACCCATTGATATGCTGTCGACAAGAGACCCACCTTAGACATGAAGATAAAAATAAATTGAAAATTAAGGGATGAAAAAAAAAAAATACCAAGCTAATGGTAACAAAAAAAGAGCAGGAGTGGCAATATTAATTTCTGATAAAATAGACTTCAAGGTGAAAACAGTACAAGGGACAACGAAGAACACTATATGATGCTAAAAGGATCAATTGACCAAGAAGACATTACAATAATAAATCTCTGTGCACACAATAAAAGTGCTTCAAAACACATGAAGCAAATATTAATTGAATTGAAAGGAAAAATAGACAACTCTACAATAGTACTAGGAGATTTTAACACACCACTTTCAAGGAGGGATAGAACACCTAGAAAAAAACTCAGGAAAGATACAGAAGAACTCAACAACACAATCAACCAACTCGACCTCATAGACATATTCAGAGCACTCCACCCAACAAAACTGCAATACACATTCTTCTCCAGTGCACATAGATCATTCTCCAAAACAGACCGTGTGTTAGGACATAAAACAGCCTCAATAGATTAAAAAACATTGAAATACTACAAAGCATCTTCTTGAACTGCAGTGCTATAAAGTTAGAAATCAGTAATAGGAAGGTCAAGGAAAAAATATCAGACATGGAAGTTGAATAATACACTGCTCAAAAACTACAGGGTAACAGAAGAAATAAAGTGTGAAATTAAAAAAAAAATTCCTAGAAACAGATGAGAATGAATATACATCTTACCAAAACCTATGGGACATAGTGAAGCAGTACTCAGAGGTCAATTTATAGCAATAAATGTACACATCAAAAAAAAAAAAAAAAAGGAACATTCTAACTCAACAACTCCAACAATTAGGAAAAGAACAACAAAAGTAACCTACCGTATGCAGAAATGAGGAAATACTAATGATCAGAGCAGAAATAAAGGAAACAGACAACAAAAGAAAAATAGAGAAAATCAAAAAAACAAGAAGGTGGCTCTTCAAAAAGATTAACAAAATTGACAAACCACTGGCAAATCTAACAAAAGAAAAGAAACAGAAGATGCAAATAACATGAATAATAAATGAAAAGGGTGACATCACAACAGAACCAACTGAAATAAAAAAGATATTGATAGAATACTATGAAGAACTGTACTCCAATAGATTCAAGAACCTACAATAGTTGGACAAGTTTCTAGAAACACAATACCTATCTAAACTATCACAGTCAGAGACAGAATACATGTATAGACCCATAACAAAAGAAGAAATTAAGCAGGTCATAAAAAAAAACTTTCCCATAAGAAAAAGTACTGGGTCAGCTGGCTTCACTGGAGAACTTTACCAAACATTCAGGGAAGAGTTGATACCTATACTACTCAAACTATTCCAAACATAGAAAAAGATGGAATATTCTCAAATTCTTTTTATGAAGCAAGCATAACACTGATACCAAAACCAGGGAATGACACCATTAAAAAGGAAAACTACAGACCAACATCCCTCATGAATATATACACAAAAATCTGCAACAAAATCCTAGCCAAGACAATCCAAAAACATATCAAAAAAATAATACATCCTGACCAAGTGGAATTCATACCATGTATACAAGGATGGTTCAACATCAGAAAAACCATCCATGTAATCCACCACATAAACAAAACAAAAGAGCCATATGATCATATCAATTTACACAGAAAAGGTACTCAATAAAATCCAATACCCATTTCTGTTCACAGCTCTGTGCAAAACAGGGATAGAAGGGAAATTCCTCAACATAATAAAGAGCATATATGCAAAGCCAATGGCCAACATTATTTTTAATGGAGAAAGACTCCAAGCATTCCCTTGTGAGCGGGAACCAGACAAGGAAGCCCTCTATTACCACTTCTCTTTAACATTGTATTGGAAGTCCTAGCCAGGGTAATAAGGCAAGAAATAGAAATAAAAGGCATCCAAATTGGCAAAGAGGAAGTAAAGCTATCTCTATTTGTGGATGATATGTTCATATACAGGAGCTCTGGTAGCATAGTGCCTAAGGCACTTGACTGCTTGCTAACCAGAGGGCTGGAGGTTCAAACCCACTAGCCACTCCTCAGAAGGAAGATTGGGCAATCTACTTCCGTAGTGATACTGCCTTGGAAACTCAAGGAGGGGTCACTATGAGTTGGGTCTGACTCAACGGCACATAACTACAACAAAACATGTTCATGTACATGGAAAACCTAAGAGACTCAGCAAAAAAATTACTGGAACTAATAGGTTCAGCAAAGTGGGCAGGATGTGAGGTCAACATACAAAAATCAGTCAGATTCCTCTACATCAACAGAGACCTCTGAAAAGGAAATAAGGAAAAGAATACCATTTACAAAAAGATAAAATATCTAGGAATAAATCTTACCAGAGACAAAAAAGACCTATACAAAGAAAACTATAAAACACTACTACAAGAAACTACAAGGGACCTACATATGGAAAGAACTTTCCTTGTTCATGGATAGGAAGATTGAATATTGCGAAAAAGTCAATATTACCCAAAGCAATCGACACATTCAACACAATCCCAATACGGATACCATCAACATTTTTTAAGAATATGGAGAAGCCAATTATTAACTTCATATATAAAGGAAAGAGACCTCAGGTAAGAAAAGCACTGCTGAAGAAGAAAAACAAAGTGAGAGGTCTCGGTGTATGTGAACTGGTTCCGGCAAGATGGCGGACTAGGCACAAGGACTGCACAGACGCTCTTCAACAAAGAAAAGGGAAACCAATTAACACAGACACAGAAGATAAT
>NW_006921664.1:11542664-11549546 GCF_000298275.1 Orycteropus afer afer | reverse complement strand
TGTTGCATTGTGGTAAACTGTGGTCAATGACATGAGACAAAGTATATGTGAACTGCTGTATGGAAAGTGAATTTGCTCTGTAAATCTTCACCCAAATAAAAACAAATAAATTTGAAAAAAAAAGAAAAAAAGAAAAGTGAGAGGTCTCATACTCCCGGATCTCAAAATCTATACAGTCACAGTAGTTAAAACAGTGTGGTATTGGTACAATGATAGACAGATAGACCAATGGAACAGAATTGAAGACCCAGAAACAAACTCATCCATCTATGGACAGCTGATGTTTGACAAAGGACCAAAACCCACTAAATGGGGGAGAGATAGCCTTTTTAACAAACAGTGCTGGCAAAATTGGATATCCACCTGCAGAAAAATGAAACAAGACCCATACTTCACCCCATACACAAAAACAAATTCCAGTTGGATCAAAGACTTAAATGTAATACCCCAAACTATAAAATCAATCAAAGCTAAAATAGGGGTAAATCTAGGGGCCCTAATTTATGGCATAAATACACTATCAAGCATCTCAAGCATAACTCAGAATGCACAGGCAGTGGAAGAGAAGCTAGATGACTGAGACCTTTAAAAATTAAATTCTTACACACACTGAAAGACTTTTCCAAAAGGGTAAAAAGAGAAACTACAGATTGGGAGAAAATATTTGTCTATGACATATCTGACAAAGGACTTATCTCCAAAATGTATAGAAAACTTCAACAAACCAACATCCAAAAGGCAAGCAATCCAATTCAAAAATTGGCAAGGGACATGAACAGACACTTCACTAAAGATGATATACTGGCAGCCAACAAACACATGAGGAAATGCTCACAACCATTAGCCACTAAAAACAAATCAAAGCAACAATGACCCCAGCAATAATAGCAAAGTTCAACAGGGCAGAAAATAACAAATGCTGGCAAAGTTGCGGAGAGATTGGAACTCTCATACACTGTTGGTGGGACTGCAAATTGGTACAACCATTGTGGAAAATGGTATGGCATTTCCTTAAAAAACTGAAAATAGAAATATCATTTGATCCAGGAATTCCATTACTAAGAGTAAATCCTACAGAGGTGAGAGACAAGATGCAAACAGACATGCACACCCATGTGCATCACAGCACAATTCACTATAGCAAAGAGATGGAAACAATCTAGATGCCCATCAATAGATAAATGGATAACCAAATTGTGGTACATTCACACAATGGAATACTATGCTACATTAAAGAATAATGAAAACTATGTGAATCATCTCACAATGTGAATAAATCTGGAGGACATTGTGCTGAGTGAAATAAGTCAATTGCAGAAGGACAAATATTGAATGAACCCATTACCGTAAAAAGTCAAGGAAGGGTTTGCTTAGGGAAGGGAACTCACTTTGTAGGTACTGGACATAGGAGTGAAAGGGAAGGAAAATTTTGGACTAGTCCAGGAACACATGTTGATTTGGATAAGGGGAGGGACAGTATGGAAAAAGTTTGTGATTAGCATGATAACCTTGGGGAAAGGAAGGACACTGAAATGTGCGTATAAGATAAAACAACAGAGGCAAATACTAGTACATGCACAATACTGCATTACCACTAACACCAAACACCAGGCTACCAATAAATGCATAGACAACCAAGAAGATCAGACAGGGGTCGGCGAGCAGGAATGTACCCTAGACCAATGACAGATTTAGCTGAAGATAATCTTGCATAGATACTAGTGATACAAAATAACCACAATTATTACAGAAGCAACAGAAGTCAGAGTTGAAGTAATCCCTCAGAGACAGACACACACCTTGGGAGAGAGAAGCACCAGGCCTGCTGACTCAGGACCATGGTATTGGCTTGGGAGACACCAAGCTCAACTGGCACAACATAGTCATAAAATCTTGTTCCACAACCTCCTTTGGTGAGTAGTGACTGGAGTCTTAAAAGCTTTTGAGCAGCCAGCTAAGATGCAGCTAATGGTCTCCTTTCATCTGAAGCAAAGAAGAGTGAAGAAAATCAAGGGCATTTGGAAACAATTAGTCCAAGGATATGATGGACCTTGAGACCAGAAGAACTAGATGGTACCCAGCTACCAATGCCAGCCACTCTGGAAGGGATCAAAGATGGAGACCCTGGATAGAGTGGGAAGAAAAATATGGAATAAAATTCAAAAGCACAATAATGACCAGAATTACTGGTTAGATGGAGTCTGGTGGCCCTGGAATACCCTTCGTGGCCAGGATAGGACTCACTCCCAAGGTTTGGCTCTCAGCCCAACAGTAGAAAGACTTACATGCAGAACACCCAAACTAGGGTGATGCACCCACCAACTCTATGGAGATATATCCCTTGGAACAATTGGCCATGGGGCACCAGAGGGGTAGCATTCACATGGAGAGAAAGCCGGGCAGGTTGGAGTGCATAGTTAAGGAGGGCACAGGGAGGAGGAGATACAGGGAAGTGAAGGGGGGAGAATGGGTTATGATTGGGGATGGTAATCGGGGTGTGAAATGAAATATACATAAACTGTTGAATGTAAAACAAATTTTGCTCTGTAAATTAGCACAATAATGAAAAAAAAAAGTGTGTGAGTGGCCATCAAAGATACAGCTATTGGTCTCTACTAGTACAGAGCAAAAGAGAATGATAGGAATCAAAGAAAGCAATCCATTGGTCAAATAGGCCACATGAACTACAATCTCTTCAAAATTGAGACGAGAAGACATAGATGGTGCCCAGCTACCAATACCTTCTGTTCTGATTAGGGATGTGATGGAAGATCCCCAATAGAATGAAACAAAAATATTGAACAAAAGTCAAATTCCTTAAAAAGACAAACTCTAGACTCAAAGAGACTAGAGGAATCCCCAAGAATATCACCCTAAGATAATATTTGAGCATGGAATTGAAACTATCTCTGCAAATCACCCTTTAGCCAAATAATAGATTGGCTTACAAAATGAACAGTATCACCAATGAGTAATGTTCCCCCCTCAGACAATGAACTGTGTGAGACCACAAAGTGAACATTTACTCAAAAACAGGTGAGAAGGCAAGGAGGGGAAGAGAGGCTAGATCAATGATGTTTTAGTTATCTATGAGTCGGGGCCAACTCGATGGCACATAACAACAACAAGAACAACAGTGTTGCTGTAACAGAAATACCACAAGTGGGTGGCTTTAACAAAAGGAAATTTATTTTCTCATAGTTTAAAACTAAAAAAACCAAACTCAATGCCGTCAAGTTGCTTCGACACATAGTGACCCCTCCTTGGGTTTCTGAAGCTGTATCTATACGGAAGTAGATTGCCCAGTCTTCCTTCCAAGGAGTGGCTAGTGGGTTTGAACCTCCAGCCTTCTGGTTAGCAGTCAAATCCCTTAGGCATTACACCACCAGAGCTCTCACAATTCAGGAGGCTGTAAATCCAAATTCAGGATGTCAGCTCTACGGGAAGGCCTTTTTTCTCTTTCAGCTCTGGGGAAAGAAGGTTTTTGTCTTCTTTCAACATCTGTGGGCTCAGCATTCCTTGGAGATATCCATGCGTCTTGGCATCAATCTTCCCCTGGGTCTATGTGGTTCTCAGAACAGGGACCCCAGCTGAAAGGATGCACTCTGCTTCTGGCTCTTCTTTCTTGGTGGTAATGAGGTCCCTACCTCTCTGCTCAATTCACTTTCCTTTTATTTCTTATAAGATAAAAAGTGTTGCAGGCTACACCCCAGGGAAATTCTCCTTATATCAGATCAAGACTGTGACCTGTATAATCATGTTGCATCCCACCCTGATCCTCTTACAATTAATTGGCTGATCAAATCAGAGGTGATTTGGGGGATGATTACATCTTTATGTTGTTGTTGTGAGGTGCTGTCAAGTTGGCTCCAACTCATAGCAATCCTATATACAACAGAACAAAACACTGCCCTCTCCTGCACCAACTTCCCAATCCTTGCTATACCTGAGCCCATTGTTGCAGCCACCGCATCAATCCATCTCATTGAAGAACTTCCCCTTTTTTTGCTGACCCTCTACTTAACCAAGCAGGCTATCCGTGTTCAAGAAATGGTCCCTTCTGACAACATGACCAAATATAACTGCCAAATTATACCCTTACATCACTGCCAAACCACTGAGAATCATGATCCAGCCAAGTTGACACATATTTTGGGGGGACATATTTCAATCCATGACAAATGGAAACAGAAAAAACAGAATGCAAGTAACAACATTGCAGACACCTGTAAAAACTGTAAGCAATGACACAGAACAATTTGCTCTGTCAACTTTCACCTAAAACACAATAAAATTTAACTTTTAAAAATATCCCCATAGATGAGTAGACAGGCTGAATGATCAGGAATGTCTAGGCAAAAGGGAATATAAGATTGGCAGATGATATTTCTACATACATACTTGTATGTCCTGTAAGAATGTCCACATAAATAGAACTAACAGGGGGCAAAGATTTGATAACTTCTTAGCCATAGTTAACCATCCTGATGGAGCAAGTTGTTGGACCTGTGAGCTCAGGATCATAGTCAAGGGAACATCAAGCTCAATTGGCATAACATACTATACAAAAACATTGTTCTACATTCTACTTTGTTGAGTAGCAACTGGGGTCTTAAAAGCTTGTAAGCAGCCATCTAAATGCAACAATTGGTTTCTCCTCATCTAGAGCAAAGGAGAATGAAGAAAACCAAAGATGCATGGAAACAATTATTTCAAGGGACTAGTGGACTATGCAAACCTCAGCCTAATGACCATGAGAACAAAAGAACTAGATGGTGGTTGGCTACCACTGTCAACCACTCAGAAAAGGATCAGTGCAGGAGATCTGGATAGAGTGAGAGAACAATGTGGAATAAAACTCAAAATCATATAAAAGGCTAGTTTTACTGGTATGATAGAGCCTAGTGAAACCTCCAAGACTGTGGCCCTTAGTTACCTGTTAGGCCTGGAATTGAATTCACCCCCATGGCTTCTAGCCAAACAGTAGACAGACATATAGGGTGAACATTTACACCAGGTAAATACACTCCTTATAATGATCAATCATGGGAGAACGGAAGGGCAGTATTTACACAGAGAGCTAGCTCAGGGGGCAGGAATGCATAGGAAGGAAATACACAGGGAAGAGGAAACTACAGGGAGGAAGTGGGAAGAGAGCTGTTATATTGTGGGGACTGCAGTCAATGTCATGAAACAAAATGTGCATGAACTGCTATATGGAAAATGAGCTTGCTCTGTAAACTTTCACCCAAATCACAATGAAAAGTTACAAAAATAAAGCCACACATGCCTATGACTACAGAATTGGACAGTGCAGGTCTAAAGTATGATCATATCACTAGGTAACTGAAGTGGAGTGAGGAAAAAGATCATTGAGGGGAGGACAAGGAAAATGATGTGGTAAACACCAGACTAAGTAGCTATGGGACTTAGCCTATTTCCTAGAAAGTAAAGCCTGAGGCAAAAATCAAATGGTATTGTTTTCTTGGGGGATACACCCAGGGCAGCAAGAGTGATGGAAGTGAGGGAGGGAAGAAAGAGAAGGAAATACGATGTAGTGAGTTACTGAGCTGGCCCCTAGCTTCACAAGAAATATGACTAGCTGTCTGACTACACAGAATGTCTGCAGAGATGCCATAGGGATCCTCTGGGTATGGGAACAGCCCATCACAGGGAAGGAGAAAGGCATTCATTAGCCAGCTTTTTGCTATCTACTGCCTCCCATTTGTCCAAGTTTGTCCCAAAATCCAAGAACTAAACCAGTTGTTATCAATTCTGACTTGTGATCCATTTGTACATTGCAGAACTGCCCAGTAAGGTTTTTATGGCTGTGCCTTTTGGAAGCAGGTAACCAGCCCTGTCTCCCAAGGAGCTTCTGAGTAGGTTCAAATTGCTAACTCTGATTAGCAGTCAAGTGTTTAACCATAGGCACCACCTAAGATTCCTAAATTTGCCCCATACTGTTAATTACCCTGTTCCCTGGTTTGTGCAAGAAAAAAAGCAAGTATTTCATCTGATTCTGGAACTGGTGGGAGGGGCCTGTTGATGGGTCAGTTTGGACTTGGTGGGAGAGGGTGTGACTGAGTCAGCAGCACGATTAGGAGCTAAGATGAGCTCCACTGAGCAAGAGTTGTAAGTCCGTGAGTTGGGCAAGATGAAGACAAGTGAATCTGGGTTGGTGCATAAACTGAGACAATGAGTGACTTTGGGCAAGTCACCTAAGCACTTTGAACCTTAGTTCATTCATTTCTGAAAAGGGTAACAGTATCTACTTCATGTGTTGTTCTATGGTTCATATATATTATCCCATTATAGGTAATGCTGACTTACAACAGGGTTCCATTCTGATGACTCCCTGGTAAGTCAGTTCTGAACTAAGTCAAATCTCTCTCTCTCTCTCTCTCTTTTATTTTTCATTATTATTGCTTTTTATTATCAATATTTTTTATAAATCTAATATTTGTCTTTGTGTAATCTTTATTCATCTTTGGGGATTAGAAAAATTACACATAAACTTACACATATACTTTATTGCTGTTGTTGTTAGGTGCCGTCGAGTCACTTCTGACTCATAGCAACCCCATGCACAGCAGAATGAAACACCACCCAATCCCACGCCAGCTCCAAGATCCTTGCTATACTTGAGCCCATTGTCACAGCTACCTGTCAACCCATTTAGTCGAAGGCCTTCCCCTCTTTCTTCGACCCTTCCCTGTACCAAGCATGACATCCTTCTCCAAGGAATGGTCCCTTCTGACAACATGACCAAAGTTGGTGAGACAAAGTCTGGCCATTCTCGCTTCCAAGGAGCATCTCGGCTTTACTTCCTCCAGGACAGATCTGTTAGTTCTTTTAGCAGTCCATGCTACTTTCAGCATTCTT
>NW_006921664.1:11535162-11540098 GCF_000298275.1 Orycteropus afer afer | reverse complement strand
CAATCTTTATGCATTCCATTTCATTTTTGACAACTTCCAATTTTCCTAGATTCATACTTTGTACATTCCATGTTCCGATTATTAATGGATGTTTGTCACTGTTTCTCTTCAATTTGAGTGGTGACACATCAGCAAATGGAGCTCTTGAAAGCTTTACCTTATCCATATGAGTAAGGCTGATTTCACTCTGATAATGTAGCTCTTGCCCAGTCCTACTTTGAGAGCTTTCTAAGCTAAGTGACTCATCTTCCTCCTCTGTATTGGACAACGTTTCTGGACTATTCATAAAGTTGCGCAGTAATATATCAGACAGTGTTTCTCTGCTATCCACAAGGTTTTCCCTGGCCAATTATTTGAGAAGTGGATGGCCTCTTCCTTCTTCCTAGTCTGTCTCAGTCTGCAAGCTGGGCTGATACCTGTGTACCATGTGCACCCCACTGGGTTTGACACACCAGTGGCACAGCCTCAAAACTCACAGCAACACGTCACCACAATAGGACAAACCGACAGACAAGTTTGTCTCCCTTAGCTGTTGGAAACCTCTCCAACCACCCTCACCTGGATCCCTGAGGGCTGACTCCTCAATCTATTCCAGTCCCCTTTGCCTTTTCTGTCCTCTCCCTGCTTTCCTGCCTTGCTGCTTGTGGGGCGTGGCCTGGGTTCCCTCTCCTCACCTGGATCCCTGCGGCTGACTCCAGGACAGTGGTTTTGGTTTGGTGGTTTTTTTTTTAAATGTTTGTATGTATTAAAGTACACATATACTTTACTACATATAATTATTTAAAACAAAAACAAAAACAAAAAAAACCACCAAACCAAAACCACTGTCCTGGAGTCGATTTCAACTCATAGCAACCATTTTAGGACAGAGTAGAACTGCCCCACAGGGTTTCCAAGGCTATAAATCTTTATGGAAGCTGATTGTCACACCTTTCTCCCGTGGAGTGACTGGTGGGTTCCAACTACTGATCTTTTGGTTAGCTGATGAATGCTTTAACCACTATGCCACCAGTAAAAAACAAAAACCAAACCCACTGCCATCAAGTAGGATCTGACTCACAGTGACCCCTCCTTGGGTTTCCAAGGCAGTATCACTATGGAAGTAGATTGCCCAACTTTCCTTCCGAGAAGTGGCTGGTGGGTTTGAACGACCAGCCTTTTGGTTAGCAGTCAAATGCCTTAGGTACTAGGTCACCAGTGCTCCCCAGAGTGCCTTTAAAAAATATATAGGTCCATAAAAAAAAAATGAGCTATGTAGGCATTTTGTCAGTTGTGATAATAACTCCACTTGTGGAAGATTCTAGATCATCTGGGCTATGCCTGGGAATGGATGATGGCATTTCTAGTCAGAAAATTAGTGAGAGTTGTTTGTATGGGCCAATGTTGCAGCATTGTATATAGTAAAAAAAAAAAAAAAAGAAGAAGAAGATGGTCCTAAGTGTGGTTTGTAACTTGAATACATATTATCGCAATAACTTTGTAACAATAAGCAAATCAGCTCTCATTTTGTCATTTCATAAGTATAGAAATGAAGGTAGTGAGAGAATAAGTTAATAAACCAGTAAACAGTTGTGGTAGAGTCCGCTCTGGCTCATGGCAACCGTGTCATGTGTGTCAGAGTAGGACTGTGCTCTCTAAGGATTTCAGTGGCTGACTTTTTTTGTAAATAGATCACCCAATTTTTTTCTGGTGCACTTCTGAGTGGGCCAGAACCTCCAACCTTTTGGTTAGCAGGCAAGTGCAACCTTTTGCACCAAATAAATGGCAGAGCAGAACTGAGTTCCAGACTCTTAGCTTCCCACTCTTTCCAACATATCACATGTCCCCCTTGAGATTTCATCAGGGGACAGTTTTAAAATTCCAAAAAAGAGAAATATTCAAGCATAAAAGTGAATGAAAAGTTACACATGGATTCAGATATTATAAAGAGTAAAATGTATGTCCAACAAGCAACTCTAAAATTTCTTAATGATTTCATAAAGTAAAATTATTTTGAAAGCTGTTTACAATGACAGTTTTTTAAGCACTCAAAATGTGTCTGGTTTGAATTATTTCTGTTGAATCGAAATGATCTGTGGAAGTATAAAATATCATAAGACCTATTCTTCTACACGGTTTTCAGGAAATGGATCTCATTTTCTGGCAAGCGAAGCAGTAGAGCGGCTATCACTGTGGCCACATATGCTCTGACTTGTCAAGACCCACCTTTCTGCTCTCCTCCTGCCAAGAAACAGGCTCAGCTATCATGATCTCTAATCCCTTGGATCCAGCTGCCTCTAACACTGTGAGAGCCTAAATCACATTGCTCCACACTGACAGCAAGTGTCTTTTAGATTTGAGTCGTTCCCAAGATAAGAATACAAAATGGACGGATTATTAGTTAAGAAAAGACTTCTAAATGCTGTGAGTAGAACTCAATAATTAAATGGGTTATGAATGCTCATTTTTTGGATTTTATGTAAATACAGATTTACATAAATTCTAGCCTTCAAACTGTCTGAGCAAAGCAATATGGCAGTGAAGTTAAGGTAACTGAGATAGGCCAAACTTCTAAAGACTGTCAGTTTCCAGAAGCACAGACCAGAAACGACCTAATCCGAAAGAGTTTTCCTGTAAATTTGATGGACTTCATGAGTCCATGGAAACAGAAACTAGCACCTGTTAACTAGTGTTATTACCATGAGAAAAGAAGGCTGGAAGGGATGAGAAGCTCATCTAAATATTAGAATGAGTCAGATGCTCTGGACACCCAGCACCCCTTCATGATGAAAGATACTGATGGGGTACTGCCTTTCTAAACTTACTCCCCTATTCCTAACCCCAAATGGGCCCAGGGTCAAACCACACTATGATAACCAACATTTTTATTGGCTCCTTTCTTGGGGAGCTGAACTGGGGACTGCTACTGATGTAAACATTTACATGGACTATGCCTAACACCAATTTTAGTAACAGGGAAGAAGAATCTCAAATATGCTATACTCTGGGAGGCGGAATGCTATACAAACAAATTTCAAAGATTTCACCAAAAGATAGAAACTGTGCTGTCAGAAAAGATAAAAGTCTGCTTTATGTCTTTATGTTCTTGTGCCCAGGATGGTACCCATTCTCTCTCTATGTATATATCCTAATACACACACACACACCACAGTAGTATTGTCTAATCTATCTATCTATCTATATGTATGTATGTATATGTATATATGTATATATATATTTATACACACATACACATATGGACTCACAAAACTTTGTTATACACGTTGATGATAATTACATCTAAAAATAATTGTTTGAGGCTTTCTTAAGTAAGTATTTTTTCCCTTTAATGTTCAGTGAGCAGAGGATGAAAATATGTTTGCTTTGACTTCGAATGATCTCAGGAGGCTTTAACCGGCTGTCATTCCATGAACAGCTGTGAAACAAAATGTTTCAAACAATTGTATTTTCTTTAGACTATTTCCTTTCCTCTCCTTTCTACAACATTTACAAATATCACTTAGAGCTCTGCTCCTTGTTACTTATGCAATATTGAGAAAATTACATTATTTCTTTGATCTTATATTTCCACATCTGTGAAATAGGGATGCTAATAATACCTGCCTCACAAAAGTGTTTTGAAAAATAAATGTAGTTGTTGTCTGGGAATGGCCTAAGCAGAAGAATTAGTGTACTGTAGCTATTCACAAGCTTATTAGATAAGAAAATATGCACAAATGACTGGTAAGTTTCTTTTTCTTTTTTTTTTTTTTTTGACTGTTAAGTTTTATTGGTATTGAAATTTACCTCAATAGATGAATGGATAAGTAATATAGTATATACATACCAAAACCATTGTCATCAAGTCAATTTTGATTCATGGCAACCCCTTGTGTTCCAGATCAGAACTGCTCCATAGGATTTTGTTGGCTATAATCTTTGTGGAAAAGGAGCTTTGGTGGCATAGTAGATAAGGCACTTGGCTGCTAACCAGAAGTCCAGTGGTTCAAACCCACCAGCTGCTCTGCAGAAGGAAGATGGGACAACCTACTTCTGTAAAGATTTACAGGCTTGGAAACCCAATGGGGGTCACTATGAGTCAGAATCAATTTGATGGCACTAAGTTTGGTTTTTTTGGTTTAATCTTTTTGAAAGCAGATTGTCAGGTCATTCTTTCAAGTAGCAGCTATGTGGGTTAGAATCACCAACCTTTAGGTTAGTAGCTGATTACAAACCCCTTGCACCACTCAGTAACCTTATATATTCTTACAGTGGAGTATCATTCAGCTACAAAGAGAAGGGAAGTTCTGATTCATGCCACCACACAGATGAAACTTGAAAATATGGCAAATGAATAAGCCAGACACAAAAGGACTAATATTGTATGATTCCACTTACATGAAATATCTAGAATAAACAAATCCATCAAGACAAAAAATTACCATATTTTTACATATAATATGCTCACATAAATAGTACCGTGCATGTGTATAACACATACACACTGTGCTTAGGAAACTAACGTGGGAAGGGATTGCAAAATTTTCAATAAACCCTGTAATGTGTGCATTACTTGAGTTAAAACATGATAGTAATTACTAAGGATTGGGAGAAGAGGGAGCAAGGAGTTAAAAAAAAAAAGGCATTGTTTAAAGCAAAGTTGTCTCTTTTGAATCAGACATGAATATCAGAAGAAAAGGGGAATGGAGCAGGAAACAGTCCATATTTTAGAAAAAATACTTTAAAAGAAAATCAAAGGGAGGTGCAGACAAGATGACATCCTGCTAACATACTCTGCTATCCCTCTACATCAGAGATCTAGTGAAACAGATACAAATAATGATTTTGGAATTTTGAGCCTCTAATGAGAAGCTCTGGTAGCATAGTGCCTAAGGCACTTGACTGCTAACCAGAAGGCTGGCGGTTCAAACCCACCAGCCACTCCTCGGAAGGAAGG
>NW_006921664.1:11533787-11534838 GCF_000298275.1 Orycteropus afer afer | reverse complement strand
CTCACTTTCAGCAAGCAAAGTTGTATTGTCAGCATATCTCAGGTTGTTAATGATTCTTCCTCCAATCCTGATGCCACGTTTTTCTTCATATAGTCCACCTTCTCGGATTATTTGCTCAACATATAGATTGAATAAGTATGGGGAAAGGAAACAACCCTGATGCACTCCCTTCTTGATTTTAAACCATGTAGTATCCCCTTGTTCTGTTTGAATGACAGCCTCCTGGTCAATGTACAGATTCCTCATGAGTACAATCAAGTGTTTGGGAATTTCCATTCTTCTCAATCCACACAATCAAATGCCTTTGCATAGTCAATAAAACACAAGTAAACATCCTTCTGGTATTCCTTGCCTTGAGCCAAGATCCATCTGACAGAAGCTATGACATCTCTTATTCCACATTCTCTTCTGAATCCAGCTTGCACCTCTGGAAGTTCTCTGTCAATATACTGCTGCAAATGTTTTTGAATTATCTTCAGTAAGATCTTCCTTGTGTGCCATATTAATGATATTGTTTGATAATTTCCACATTCTGTGGGATCACCTTTCTTTGGAGTGGGTACAAATATGGATCTCTTCTAGTCAGTTGGCCAGGTAGCTGTCTTCCAAATCTCTTGGCATAACTGAGTGAGTGCCTCCTGTGGGGCATCCATTTGTTGAAATATCTCAGTGGGTATTCCATCAGTCCCTGGAGCCTTGTTCTTTGCCAATTCCTTCATTGCAGCTTCGACTTCCTCCTTCAGTACCATTGGTTCTAGATCATGTGCCATTTCCTGAAATGGATGAAGATCGACCAGTTCTTTCTGGTACAGTGACTCTGTGTATTCCTTCCATCTTCTTTTGATGTTTCCTGCATCATTCAATATTTTGCCCTTAGAATCTTTCAATATTGCAACATGAGGCTTAAATTTTTTCCTCAATTCTTTCAGCTTGAGAAATGCCCAGCGTGTTCTTCCCCTTTGATTTTCTAACTCCAGGTCTATCTAATTTCTATAGCCTGATAAGAAACTGGGGAGCTCTGGTAGCATAGTGCCTAAGGCACTTGACTGCT
>NW_006921664.1:11527335-11530087 GCF_000298275.1 Orycteropus afer afer | reverse complement strand
CATAGTGCCTAAGGCACTTGACTGCTAACCAGAAGGCTGGCGGTTCAAACCCACCAGCCACTCCTCGGAAGGAAGGCTGGGCAATCCTACTTCCGTAGTGATACTGCCTCGAAAACCCAAGGAGGGGTCGCTATGAGTCGGGGCCGACTCGACGGCAAATAACAACAACAACAACAACAATGAGAAGATAAAATATTAGATTGAGTGCAGATAGGGAAAGTAGCGAGGTCAGTGATTGAGGGAAAAAAACAAAACAAAAAACAAGATTAGCTGAAGAGAAGGCCTTACAAACACAAAGGAAGACCAGGAGGGAAAAAAGAAAGAAAAATAAACTTCATGGAATCCACATGGTACCACAGACACAGGGTAGACAAGTCAAGAGGATTTCAAGGTGAGCTAAAACCTTGTAGAAGAGGATCATACAGGGAAGCAGGACAAAGTTCCCCTAGTTTAAGCAGCTGTAGAGAGAGAAGTGAATAAGGGAAAAGCAAGAACTCTCCCCCAAATAAGCCAAACCCTAAACTGGACCCACTGCTGTCAGGTCAATTCCAACTCTTAGCAACACTTTTTGGCATGAAGTGGAGCTCTCTCTTGGGGTTTTGGGCCTTGTGGATCTTTGCGGAGAAGGTTGCCATGTCTTTCTCCTGAAAGGTGGCTGGTAGGTTTGAGCCATAGGGCTTTGATTGATGGCCAGATGCCACCTTCAGCAAACTATTCCAAACAGTACTGCAGCTATTCCTTCCCACGCCTGCATCACTGCTGATCTTACTCACACTAAACACAAAAGACACACATCTAAAGCATTCTCTCTTAAAGTTGCCTTCTTGTGCCAGTCTCCTTTCACCTACACAGGTGCACTCTCCAGTACATAAGCAGATTCTGCCACAACTGCCTGCTTCCAGGGCCACCGGCTGACCGTAATTGGAAAAATCTCTCTTCCTCAATTACCTTATCATCCCTTTATTTTTCCATTTTCCTTTCCCCCAATTTTTCTTCCTTTTTACCTGTTCATTTCGTCCTCTTCCTTTTCTTCTTCCATTTTTACCTCTCTCATCCCACCCACCCAGTACCTTTTTTTTTCTTTTTCTTATATTTTTTTCTTTTTCTTATTTTTTTTTCCTTTTTCCCTACTCTCTATCTTTCATTCTTATTCTTTTTGACTTTTTTTTTATCTCTTCTTCTTCTCTTTGGTTTTCTTTCTACATCTTTTTCCTGCTTCACTCATTGGGAAGAAGACATTAACTTTGCACTAATCAGCTGTATCTACTGCAACAACCGTCTCACCCAACAGATAAGTAATACCAACAGTTCTTGTACCATGGAATCAATGACAGATGGTGAATAACACTTGCTAATCCCAACTGCAGCTCCTCCTCACAAACAACAGAGACTTGCACCCACATTCCACCAATAATTCCACCAACCCAGAGAAAGCTGGGGAGCAACCCATTATGGCCAAACTAACAACCAAAGAAGCACACCTGCCCCACACTTCTAGATATATTGAAACAAAGTAAAACATAAAACCAAGGTGAAACAGGTCAACATATAAGCAACAAATAAAGAAAACAACTTCAAAATGTCTTGGAGACAACAGACAACTTCAACTCAAAGAAAAAACAGGACAACATAGCAGATGCAAGTCTCAAAGCTAAAGAATTAGGAAATCTTCTTGAGGAAGAACAGATGATAGAACTACCTGATAAGGAATTCAAAAGATATATATATGACCTTCCAAAAGATCAAGGAAACCATAAACAAAAGCAAGGAGAAGATAGACAACACTCTTTTTATTATTATTATTATTATTATTATTAATTTGGTTTGGGTGAAAATTTACAGAGCAAGTTCACTTTCCATACAACACTTCACATACACTTTGTCTCATGACATTAACCACAATTTACCACAATGCAACAGCTCCCCTCCCACTTCCTCTGGATAATTACCTCTTCCCTCTGTCCATCCCTCCATGCCTTCCTGCCCCCTGAGCTGTCTCCTGGTGCATAAGCAGCCCTTCTTTCTCCCATGATTGTTCTCTCCAAGGAGTGTATCTACCTCAGGTAAATGTTCAACTCATATGCATGTCTTTTGCTTGGCTGGAAGCCACAGGGGTGGGTTCAATTCCAGACCTGACGGGCAGCTAGGGGACATAGTCTCAGTGGTTCCACCAGGCTCTATTAGACCAGCAAACCTGGTCCCCTCCCCTTTTTTTTCTCCAAATGATTTTGGGTTTTATCCACATTGTTCTCCCTCTCTATCCACGATCTCCTACATAGATCCCCTTCCATGTGGTTGACATTGGTAGCTGGGCACCATCTAGTTCTTCTGGTCTCATAGTCGTATAGGCTGCAGACTGGATGGTGTACCAGTCGCTAGGACTGATTGTATCCATGAAATTTTGGTTTTTCTCATTCTTCTTTGCTCTGGATGAGGAGAGACCCATCGTTACACATAGATGGCAGCTTGCAGGCTTTTGAGATTCCAGTTGTTACTTGCCAAAGTAGGAGGTGGAACAATGTTTTGTGTAGTATGTTATGCCAATTAAGCTTGATGTCTCCTGTGACTATGGTCCTGAGCCCACAAGTTCAACTACTCGGTCCCTCTGGGTAGCTGGTTGTGACCAAGCAGTGACTACCACCTTGCCTCTTGTCAGCTCTACTATACTCCTGGAAATTCAGATCATACACATAAACTTATAGGACCACGGAGGCGGGGCAAGATGGCGGACTAGGCAGAAGGATTGCACAGA
>NW_006921664.1:11507705-11510919 GCF_000298275.1 Orycteropus afer afer | reverse complement strand
TGAGGTGTTGGAGTTTTCTATAAATTCTAGAGATAAGTCCCTTGTCAGATATGTCATTACCAAATATTTTTTCCCAATCTGTAGGTTCTCTTTTGACTATTTGGAGAAGTCTTTGGAAGCACATAAAAATTTAATTTTTAGAAGGTCCCAATCATCTGGTTTCTTTTCTGCTGTTTGTGCATTTTCAGTTATGATTGATAGTCTATTTATTCCATATATTAGGGCCCCTAAATTTGCCCCTAGTTTTTCCTTGAGGAACTCTATAGTTTTAGGTTTCACATTTAAGTATTTGATCCACCTGGAGTTCATTTTTGTGTATGGTGTGAGGTACAGATCTTGTTTCATTTTTCTGCAAATGAATCTCCAGTTTTGCCAGCACCATTTATTAAACAACATTCTCTTCCCCATTTGATGGACTTAGGCCTTTTGTCAAAGATCAGCTAACCATAGGTCAATGGATCAATTTCTGGGTTCTCAATTCTATTCCATTGGTCTATGTATCTGTCATTAAACCAATACCAGGCGGTTTTGACAACTGTGGCTGTATAGTAGGTTTTGAGATCTGGCAGTGTGAGACCTCTTACTTTGTTCTTCTTCAATAGTGCTTTGCTTATCCAAGGTCTCTTTCCTTTCCATATAAAGTTTCCTTTCCATATAAAGTTAGTGATTAGTTTTTCCATATTCCTAAAAAATGTTGGTGGGATCTGGATTGGGATTGTATTGAATGTATAGATTGCTTTGGGTAGAATTGACATTTTTCACAATGTTCAATCTTCCTATCCATGAGCATGGGATGTTCTTCAATTTATGTAGATCTCTTATGGCTTCTTGAAGTAGTTTTTATAGTTTTCTTTGTAGAGGTCTTTTGTGTCCCTGGTGAGATTTATTCCCAAGCATTTTATTTTTTTGGTAGCTATTGTAAATGGTATTGATTTCTTTTTTTCTTCTTCAGCAATCTCTTTGCTGGTGTAGAGGAATCCAAATGACTTTTGGACATTGATCTTATATCCTGCCATGATGCTAAATCTCTCAATTAGTTCCAGTAGATTTTTGATTGAGTCTCTTGGGTTTTCTAGGTATAGGATCATATCATCAGCAAAAAGGGATAGTTTGACTTCTTCCTTGCCAATGTGGATGCCTTTGATTTCCCTTTCTTTCCTTATGGCCCTGGCTAGGACTTCCAGTACAATGTTGAATAGAAGTGGTGATAGCAGGCCTGCTTGTCTGGTTCCTGTTCTCAAGAGGAACGGTTTCAGCCTCTCTCCATTGAGAATAATGTTGCTGTTGGTTTAATGTTGTTGTTGTTGTTATTTGCCGTCGAGTCGGCCCCAACTCATAACGACCCCTCCTTGGATTTCCAAGGCAGTATCACTATGGAAGTAGGATTGTCCAACCTTCCTTCCAAGGAGTGGTGGGTTTTGCAAGATGCCCTTTATTATGTTGAGTAATGTGCCTTCTATTTCTATTTTGCTGAGAGTTTTGATCAGGAATGGGTGTTGGATTTTATGAAATGCCTTTTCTGCATCAATTGATACGATCATGTGGTTCTTCTCCTATGTTTTATTTATGTGGTGGAAGACGTTGATTGTTTTTCTAATGTTGAACCATCCTTGCATGCCTTATATGAACCCCATGTGGTCATAATGAATGATTTTCTTGATATGTTGTTGGAGTTTATTTGCTAGGATTTTGTTGAAGATTTTTGCATCTATATTCATGAGGGATATTGGTCTGTAGTTTTGCTTTTGACCGATGTCTTTGCCTGGTTTTGGTATCAAGGTTAAGCTTGCTTCATAAAATGAGTTAGGGAGGATTCTATCTTTTTCTATGTTTTGGAATAGTTTGAGTAGGATTGGTATCCGTTCTTCTTTGAATGTTTTGTAGAATTCTCCAGTGAAACCATCTGGGCCAGGACTTTTTTTAGTTCATAATTTCTTGATGACCTGTTCAATTTCTTCCTCTTTTGTGATGGGCCTGTTCAACTTTTCCACATCAGTCTGTGTTAGCTTTTTTAAGTGTTGTGTTTCTAGAAATCTGTCCATTTCTTCCACATTTTCAATTTGTTGGAGTACAGTTCTTCATAGTGTCCTGATATTATCCTTTTTATTTCAGTTGGTTCTGTTGTGATGTCACCCATTTCGTTTCTTATTCGTGTATTTGTATTTTCTCTCTCTTTTCTTTTGTAAGATTTCCCAGTGGTTTGTCACTTTACTGATTGTTTAAAAAAACCAACTTCTGGTCTTGTTGATTTTTTCTATTGCCCTTCTATTTTCTGTTTCATTGATTTCTGCTCAAATATTTATTATTTCCTTTCTTCTGGTGATTGTAGGCTTTTCTTGCTGTCCTTTTTCTAATTGTTGGAGATGTTGGTTTAAAGTGATTTTGGCTCTTTCTTCTTTTTTGATGTGTGCATTTATTGCTATAAATTGGCCTGTGATCACTGCTCTTGCTGTGTCCCAAAGATTTTTGGATGTTGTGTTATCATTCTCATTTGATTCAAGGAATTTTTGGATTTCAATTTTTATTACTTCTCTTATTCAGTCTTTCTCAAGGAAGGTGTTGTTCAGTTTCCATGTGTTTACTCTTTTTCTGTTGATCTTCTTATTGCTGATTTCTAGTTTAATAGCATTATGATCTGAGAAGATGCTTTGCATTTTTTCAATGTTTTTAAATTTATGAAGGCTTGCTTTGTGGCCTAATATGTGGTCTATCCTGGAAAATGTTCCATGTGCACTGGAGAAGAATGTATATTGTGCTGCTGTTGGGTGAAGTGCTCTGTAGATGTAAGGCCAAGTTGGTGGATTGTAATGTTTAACTCTTCTACATCTTTGTTGAGTTTCTTTCCAGTAATTCTATCTTTCAATGAAAGTGGTATATCAAAGTGTCCCACTATGACTGTGGAGACATCTATTTGGCTTTTCAACTCTTTTAAAGTCTGATTTATGTATTTTGGAACTCTTTCATTGGGTCCATAGATATTTATTATGCCTGTATCTTCATGTTCAATTGATCCTTTAATCATTATATAATGTCCTTACTTTTCTCATATGGTGGTTTTTGTCTTTAAGACAATTTGATCAGAAATTAATATTGCCACTCCTGCTCTCTTACAGTTGCCATTTGCTTGATATATCTTTTTCCAATCTTTGATTTTTAGTCTGTTTTTGTCTTTATCTCTAAGGTGTGTCTCTTGTAGGCAGCATATTGATGGGTT
>NW_006921664.1:11495878-11506348 GCF_000298275.1 Orycteropus afer afer | reverse complement strand
CTATTTCTGACAATTTAGTATTAATCTTCTGGATTTCTATCTGGAGATTTAGAATCATTTCTAATTTTTCATTTATTTATTTCATTTATTTTGTCATTTTATTCTTGTATTTTCTTCCAAAACTCTTCTAAGGTTTTTTCTGTGTTTTCTTTGGTCTCTCAGTCCTTTGAAGATACCTACATATCATTCTTTTGAATTCCTTATCAGAGAGTTCCAATGCTGCTTCTTCCTTAGGGATGTGTTTTGGATCTGTATCCTGTTCCCTTGTTTCTACCACTTTATCTTGCTTCTTTGTGTGGACTGTGATGATCTGTTGTCTCTAAGACATCGTGGCATTGTTGTATTAAGATCTCTGTTAACTGTGAAGAGCAGCCAAGGGTGATTCAGGCTATTCTTGATGGTTTTTTTATCATTGGCCTGTTGATGGAGCAGGAGGTTTTGGCTCTTGCTCAGTAAGTGATGTTGCAGGAGGTGTGAGTCTTATGAGGACTGTTGCTGTCTCCCATTAAATTAGACAAAAATTACAACTGAATAACCATCCAAAAACTAAAAGCACATGGACCATGTAATCACACAGGAACAGTAACCAAAAAGAGAAAAAAGGGAACAAGAAGAAGAAGAAAAAAAAAAGGAAACCTGCAATATCTGGGGATAGGGTAATAAGAGAAAAAAGGTAGAGAAGTAGAATAATGAAGAAAAAAAATGGGAAAAATGCAAAAAAGAAAATCAAGGAACAGGGCTAACCATGAGAAAAAAAAGAAAAAAGAAAAAAAAATTGCAACCATGAACAGGGAAAAAAAAAAAAAAAAGAGCTGAAAACTAGGACCTGGGAGGGGAAGAATAAAGTATAATAGTAAAAAGGACAAATGTATTATTAATAATAGTAGTTTTAAAACAGACAAAACAAGCAAACTAAAAACCAGAAAAAAGAAAGAGAAAAAAAAGAAAAAGAAAAAAATCAGGGGAGGGTAGGGCAGGGCACCCAGGCTCTGCCTGAGCACACAGACTGGGATGGAGTCCCTGCAGGCCCATAAGATGGGTGGGAGTGGGGGATGGCCACACCTCCTTTCACCAAGGGGTGTGGGGTATAAGTGTAGCAAGGAGAATATTGCACCTTTTCAGTTGTCAAGGTCCGGAGTGTCCTTGGGGTTACTGGCAAGCAGAACCTTCTCTTAAGCACCTGGAATCTCAGAAAACGCTGTTTCTTTATATATCCAAAATTTCAAGCTGCTTGTAAACATTAAAAATGGCATCGCTCTCTGGACAGGCAAAAGTCCACAGCTCAACCCGCCTTTCTCTTCTCTGGTGCTTTGTGTTTTATTCCCCAGCCACCAGAGCAGTCCTCTGTGCAGTCCTTGGCTAACAGGGCTGATTTTTAGGTTAGTTCTTAGGTTCTACCACCACTTGGCACTCTCCAAGCTGTCTATGCCATGCCGTCAGGCTCGCTCAGGATCGCTGCCAGACTGTAGCTCTGTATGTCTCCTTTTTTGGTATTTCCATGCAAATTCTTCTGCTAGTTGGGCTTTAGTCCACTTCTATATCCTTCCCTTCAAGGCTCAGGGGTCCAGGATTATCTTCTATGTCTGTGTTAATTGGTTCCCCTTTTCTTTGTTGAAGAGGGTCTGTGCAGTCTTTCTCCCTATTCCACCATCTCATTGATAGACAATACTCTTGAAGAATTCAGAAAAATCATACAGGAGCAAAATGACAAAGTCAGTCCAACCAACTCACTGCCGTTGAGTCGGATCCAACTCACAGCGACCCCTCCTTAGGTTTCCGAGGTGGTATCACTACAGAAGTAGATTGCCCAACCTTCCTTCTGAGGAGTGGTTAGTAGGTTTGAACTGCCAGACTTCTGGTTAACAGTCAAATGCCCTAGGCACTATGCCACAAGAGCTCCCGACAAAGTAAGTAGATAGCTAGAGATCACACAAAAACAATTAGAAATCCAGAATATGAACACTAAAATTGCAAGATACCACATTGGAAGGACTAAAGAATAGACTCAAATGGGCTGAAGAATGCATATCCCAGCTAGAAGAAAAATCTCTTCACAACAGCATGTATGAGGAAAAATAAGAACAAAGAATGGAAAGAAATGAAGAAAACCTGAGCATTATATGGAATGACATGAAAAGAAAACCAAAATAACATACACCTGATTGGAATTTCAGAACAAGAGAAGACAAAAACAAAAAACCAAACAAAACAAGAAAATTGTTGAAGACTTGCTAGATGAGAATTTCTACAGTATTGTAAAAGATTAAAATATATCCATCCAAGAAGATCAATGAAACCCATACAGGATAGAAACCAAGAGAAAGTCACCAAGACATATCATAATCAAACCTTCTAAAACCAAAGACAAAGAAAGGCTTTTGAGAGCAGCTCTAGAAAAATGAAATATTACTACAAAGCGCTACCAATATGACTAAACTCTGTTTTCTCAGTAGAAACCATGCAAGCAGGAAGGCAATGGGATGACATGCAAAAACCTTGAAGGAAAAGAATTGCCAACCAAGAATTACATATCCAGCCAAACTGTCCCTCAAATATGAACATGAAAGTAAGACATTGCCCATACAAGCAGAAGTTAAGGGAATTTGTAAAAACAGACCAAGACCAACCCTACAATTAATGCTAAAGGGAATCCTTCCAACAAAAAACAAAAAAAGGAAGACAACATGTATGTGGAGGATCAGTGGAGGAGATCCTGGATACAGTGGGAGAAAAATGTGCACCAAAACACACAATCATAAAAAAAAAAAAAGACCAAGTTTGCTGGTCTGATATAGCCTGGTGAGACCCCTGAGATTATGACCCCTAGCCACCCTTCAGATGTGGAATTGAACTCATTCCTGTGGCTTCCAGCCAAACAATAGACAGGCATATGGAGTGAACATTTACATCAGGTAGATACACTACTCAGATGATCAATCATGGGAGAACAGAAGGGCAGTGTTTGCACCGGGAGACAGCTTGGAGGTTGGGAGTACATGGGAAGGAAGGACATAGGGAAAGAGAAATTAAAAAAGATAAGGAAAATGGAAGACAACAAATCATAAGACATGACAACACAAACTAGAAACCAACCCAGAAAACTCCAGAAACTAAAATAATTTATACCAGAAAACCAAACTCACTGCCATTGAATCAATCCTGACTCATAGAGACCCCTCCTTGGTTTTCCGAGGTGGTATCTCTACAGAAGTAGATTGCCCAATCTTCCTTCTGAGAATGTAAACAACACCAACAACAAAGCAAAAAGAGGGAATAAATGGTATGATTACATAGCTTCCAAATGGAGAGGAAGTCAGGATGATGTCTACATAGAGCAGACTATCCCAAACTTAGGGAAGTGAGAGTTTACTACAGGGTAACTGCAAAGAAAATTAACAAGGCTTCTAACCAAAATAAGAAAGAAGAAAATCATAGGGGCTTGGTAAACACAAAACCAATGAAGAAAAGGGAAAAAATAACAAAATGAACTCAATACAGAAAAATTTTTGGAAAAAAGAAACCACCAACAACACAACAAAAAAACAAAACAATGACAGCGTTAAATTAATACCTATCAATAATTAACCTGAACGTGAATGGACTAAATGCACCAGTCAAGAGAAAGAGAGTGGCAGATTAGATAAGAAAAGATAATCAATATGCTGCCTATAAGAGACCCACATTAGAAACAAAGATAAAAATAAATTAATATCCAAGACATACAAAAAAATATATCAAGCTACAAAAAAATAAATAAATAAACCCACCAAACTCCATTGGACTCATAGCGACCCCTCCTTGGGTTTCTGAGGTGGTATCTCTATAGAAGTAGATTGCCCTGTCTTCCTTCCAAAGAGTAGCTGGTGTATTTTAACTGCCAGCCTTCTGGTTAGCAGTCAAATGCTTTAGGCACCATACCACCACAGCAAAAAAGCAGGAGTGACCATATTAATTTCTCATAAAATAGACTTCAAGGTGAAAACCAGCATTAGGGTCAAAGAAAGGCATTATTTGATGCTAAAAGGGTCAACTGACCAAAAGAACATTGCCATAATAAATATCAACACACCCAATGAAAGAACTCCAAAATATGTAATGCAAACATTAACTGAATTTAAAGGAGAAAAGACAATTCTGTAGTAGTAGAATCTATCATTGCCAGTTTGTCATACTGTGGTGGCTTGTGTGTGGCTCTGAGGCTGGAGGCTATGACACCAGTATTTCAAATACCAGCAGGGTCACTGTGGTGGTTATGTTTGTGCGTCAACTTGGCTAGGCCTGGTCGAGTGGTTGGGCAGCTGGATGTAGTATTCCCCATGATGACTGGTAATCAACCCCATGGTGGAATCTACTGTGAGCAGCTGAGTAGCTGCCTTTGGGAATATGGTCTGCTTCCTGTATATACAAGGAGAAGCTTTGAGAATGATCTCTAGCCTATGGCATGCTTGGAGCCCTCATATAGCTGTGTTGTTCAGCAGTCTGCTATGCTCTGCCGACTTTGGGACTTATGATGGACTTAAGTTAATGGCCTGCCATGTGGTTTAGTAACATTGGGACTGTGCCTTTTTAAATGTCAACCTTGGGCTTCTCAGCCTCAGCAGCCAGCAGCTGTCTGGGTGAAGAAAACGCCTCTAGCTCCAGTGGGCTGGGAGCAGAAGGCAGAGCTGGACCCCCAGGTTGAGAGGCTTTCACACAGCCCCTAGAGCCAGGCACTTTGAATTTGGACTGAAAACCTCCAAATTGTAAGCATAGACTCCTGTTTGTTAAGGCCATCCCATTTGTGGTATATTTTCCTGTCAGAGCGGCACTAGGTAACCAGAATAGTCACCCATGGTAGACATCTTTCAGCGAAGATTCTAGACCAAGACATACTTGGAAGAAGGAAGGGGCCATCCGCTTCTCAGAAAATTGTCCAGGGAAAACCTTATGAATAGCTGTGAAACACTATCTGATATATAACTGGAAAACTTTATGAATATCCCGGAAACGTCCCGTATAGTGGCAGAAGATGAGCCCTTCAGGGTGGGAGGCACTCAAAACATGACTGGGGAAGAGCTGCCTCTTCAGAGTACAGCCAGCCTTAATGACGTGGATGGAGTAAAGCTTTCAGGACCTGGATTTGCTGACATGACATGACTCAAAATGGAAAGAAACAGCTGGAGACATCTATTAATAATCACAAAATGGAATGTACAAAGTGAATCAAGGAAAATTGGAAGTTGTCAAAAATGAAATGGAATGCATAAAGATCGATATCCTAGGCATCAGTGAGCTGAAATGGACTGGTTTTGGCCATTTTGAATCAGACAATCATATGATCCCTATGCCAGGAATGACAAATTGAAGATACATGATGGGGCATTTATCATCACAAAGAATGTTGCAAGATCTATCTTGAAGTACAGTGCTGTCAGTGATAGGATAAAATCCATACACTTAAAAGGAAGACCAGTTAATACTACTATTACTCACCAATCACCAAAGCCAAAGATGAGATTTTTACCAACTTCTGCAGTCTGAAATTGACTGAACATGCAATCAGGATGTTTTAATCATCACTGGTGGTTGGGATGGAAAATTTGGAAACAAAGAAGAATCACTGGTATTTGGAAAATATGGCCTTGGTGATAGAAATGACACTGGAGACCACATGACAGAATTTTGCAAGACCAACAACTTATTCATTGGAAATACCTTTTTTCAGCAACACAAACAGTTGCTATACTCATGGAGTTCGCCAAATGGAGTACACAGGAATCACATAGACTACATCTGTGGCAAGAAGTGATGGAAAAGCTCAATATCTTTAGTCAAAACAAGGCCAGGAGCTGACTATGAAACAAACCATCAACTGCTCACATATAAGTTCAAGTTGAAGCTGAGACAATTAAAGGATGTCCGTGAGAGGTACACCATGTGATCCTCAGTCTATATGGTTATGAGACCAGAAGAACTAGATGGTGCCCAGCTACCATTGTCAACCATTCAGAGGGAGATCTATGTAGGAGATCCTGGATAGAGTGGGAGAACAATGTGGAACGAAATTCAAATATCATTAAAAAAAAAAAAAAAAAGACCAGGTTTGTTAGTCTGATAGAGCCTGGTGGAACCCCAGAGACTATGACCCCTTTTAAGATTATTTGCTCAGCATAGAGATTGAGTAAGTATGGTGAAAGGATACAACTCTGATGTACTCCCTTCCTGATTTTAAACCATGCAATATCCCCTTGTTCTGTTTGAACAACAGGTCTATGTATACAGTTCCTCATGGGAACAATGAACTGTTCTGGAATTCTCATTCTTCTCAATGTTATCCATAATTTATTATGATCCACACAATTGAATGCTTTTGCATAGTCAATAAAACACAAGTAAACATCTTTCTGGTATTCTTTGCTTTGAGTCAAGATCCATCTGACATCAGCAATGATATCCCTCATTCCATGTCCTCTTCTGAATCCAGCTTGCACTTCTGGAAGTTCTCTGTCAATATACTGCTGCAAACATTTTTGTATTGTCTTCAGTAAGATTTTACTTGTGTGTGATATTAATGATATTGTTTGATAATTTCCACATTCTGTAGGGTCACCTTTCTTTGGAATGGGTACAAATATGGATCTCTTCCAGTCAGTTGGCCAGGTAGCCATCTTCCAAATCTCTTGGCATAATCAAGTGAGTGCTTCCAGTGTGGCATACGTTTGTTGAAACATCTCAATGTGTATTCCATCAATTCCTGGAGACTTGTTCTTTGCCAGTTACTTCAGTGCAGCTTTGACTTATCCTTCAATATCATTGGTTCTTGATCATATGTCACCTCCTGAAATGAATGAACATCAACAAGTTCTTTTTGATACAGTGATTCTGTGTATTCCTTCCATCTTCTTTTGATGTTTCCTGCATCATTCAATATTTTGCCAATAGAATCTTTCAATACTGCAACTCAAAGCTTAAATTTTTCCTCAGTTCTTTCAGCTAGAGAAATGTGAAGAATGTTCTTCCCTTTGAGTTTTCTAATTCCAAGTCTTTGTCTGCTCGAGTTGTTCTTTGAAATTTTCTGTTCAGCTCTTTTATCTTGTCATTTCTTCCATTTGCTTTAGCTATTCTCCATTCAAGGGCAATGTTCAGAGGCTCTTCTATCATCCATTTTGGTCTTTTCTTTTTTTTCTTGTCTTTTAATGACCTCTTGCTTTCTTCATGAATGATATTCTTGATGTCATCTCACAATTCTTCTGGTTTTTGGTCATTGGTGTTCAATGCATCAAATCTATTCTTTAGATAGTCTCTAAATTCAGGAGGGATATATTCAAGATCAAGTCAGCCACAGGGATCCAGGTGAGGAGAGGAAACCTAGGCCATGCCCCACAAGCAGCAAGGCGGGAAAGCGGGAGAAAGGAAAGTGTAAAGGTTAGGGGGATCCAGACAGACTGAAGAGTGAGCCACAGGGATCCAGGTAAGGAGATGTTGGAGAGTTTTCCAACAGGTAAGGGAGACAAACTTGTCTGCTGGTTTGTCCTACTGCGGTGACGTGTAGCTGTGAGTCTTGAGGCTGTGCCACTGGTGTTTCAAATCCAGCAGGATGCACATGGTGCACAGGTATCAGCACAGGTTACAGACTGAGACAGACTAGGAAGAAGGAAGAGGCCATCCACTTCTCAAAGAATTGGCCAGGGAAACCTTGTGAATAGCAGAGAAACAATGTCTGATATATTACTGTGCAACTTTATGAAAAGTCCAGAAACACTGTGTTCTGATTACCTAGTGCCACTCTGACAGGAAATTTATCACAAATAGGATGGCCTTAACAAACAGGAGTTTATTTCCTCACAATTTGGAGGCTTTAAGTCCAAGTTCAAAGTGCCAGGCTCTAGGGGTTGGATGAAAGCCCCTCAACCTTGGGATCCAGCTCTGCTTCCTGCTCCTGGCCCACTGGACCTAGAGGCCTTTCTTCACTCAGACAGCTGCTGGCTGCTGAGGCTGAGAAGCCCCAAGGTTGACAAAGAAAAAGGCACAGTCCCAATATTACCAAACCACACAGCAGGCCTTTAACTTAAGTCCATTGGAAGTCCCAAGGTTGACAGAGCATAGCAGACTGTTGAGCAATGACATTGCTACATGTAGGCTTCAAGCGTGTCATAGGTTAGAGACCATTCCCAAGCCTTCTCCTTAAATACAGGAAGCAAACCACATTCCCAAAGACAGCTACTCAGCTGCTTGTGGTAGATCCCACTATGGAGCTGATTGCAAGTCTCATCATGGGGAATAACTACAACCAGCTGCCCAGCCACTCAACCAGGTCCAGCCAAGTTGACATACAAACATAACTACCATACATTGTCTAACACTGAGGAGGATGAGTCACTAAGGTTAGAAGGCTCTCAAAATAGGACTGGGAAAGAGCTGCATCATCAGAGCAAAACCAGCCTTATGCATATGGATAAAGCAAAGCTTTCAAGACTTCCATTTGCTGATGTGGCACCACTCAAATTGAGGAGAAACAGCTGCAAACATCCATTAATAATTGGAACATGGAATGTATGAAGTATGAATTTAGGAAAATTGAAAGTTGTCAAAAATGAAATGGAATGCATAAAGATTGATATCTTAGGTATTTGTGAGCTAAAATGCACTGGTTTTGGCCATTTTGAATCAGACAACCATATGGTCTACTATGCCGGGAATGACAGTTTAAAGAGGAATGGCATGGCATTCATCATCACAAAGGATGTTTCAAGTTCTGTCCTGAAGATTCAAAATGGAGTCTCACCAGTGAGCAGCATGCTTTTTCCCTCTGGCTTCTAAGGTCTTGGAAAACTAGGCACAACAGTTTGAATTAGGAACACTGGTGCTCTGAACAGCTCACTGAATCAGAGTGCACCAAACACAGAAGAGCAGAATTCGAGGAAAGGCACAGGGAGATTATTTAGGAAAGAGCTACTGGCGGAGGATGGATGGGCACCTGAGAGAGACATTGGAAACTCCTAGGGCAGTCACTGCCACATAAGGGCAGCCACATGAGATCCCTGAGCCAAGAAGGAAGACATCTTATAACAGCATACCAGCGACCACTCTAGTATTCCAGTGGGCAGCAGCAGAGACCTGCCTGCAGCAGCTGATTTTGTTGGTAATTTGGGTCATCTGGGTGCTGGCGGGCATGCGCACCCCCGCTGAGATTCGGTAGAGAACTCACTGTTGCAACAGGAAGCCTAGCTCCCTCCCCTCCCAGCGGGTCACAGAGTGGGCTGGGGTCAGACTGGGAGACATCATGCTTTTCTTTGTCACAGAGATCAGGATGGCAGGTCACTAGCAGGTACTGCCCTGACTCCAACAGAGCTGAAATTGTGCACATCTTTGGCGCTGCAGGTGGGCAGTATCACAGACAATCTCCAGAGCCAGCTATTAACAGTCTGGCGGGATTGTGTCAGCACCGCAGGCAGTCGGGACAGGGAGAGTGAAGAAACCGCAGTCCAGGAATTTTGCCTTGGAGCCTTTCTTTAGTGCTGTGGGGCCACAGAGGCGGGGTTTTGAGTGTGCCTGAAATTAGCAGAAAGTCATGACACCCTAATAGAAATCGTCCCTGAAGGTAAGCCGTGGTCTTGCAAATAAATACTTCATCAATAATAGCCTGCTCAAAGCCCTAGAAACTGACCCTAGCAACACCAAGCTTTCCGTCTTCTGCTCCCACCCTCTCCACCAATAACTTCACTCATTCAATAGAAGAAACCATATTCAGCCAATTACCATAAAACCTCCCACTTTGAACTCTAAACCCTCTTTACGACAAACAGAAACACATACCCACAATACACACAGTGATTCTACCATCACAAAGAAAACAGTAGAGTGACCCAACACACCTGAATCAATAGTAAAATAAAACACACCATCTTCACCTTTTCAAAATATTAAAGCATAAAATCAAGACAAAACAAATCAACACGTAACCAGCAGCTAGAGAAAACCTAGAGACACAGCACTCTACCAGATTCCAGGGGCTTAAGAAAAGGTTCTGCTTTCCAGTAACCCCAAGAAATCTCTGGACCTGAACTGCAAGACTGAAAAGTTCCTAGTTTACACCATCTTTTTTTTTTTTTTTTCTTTTTTCTCTCCTGGTTAACCCTGTATATTGTTGGGGTTTATTATTATTATTATTATTTCTTTGTTTGTTTTCTTTCCTCATTATTCTCCTTCACTACCTTTTTCCTCTCAGTGACCTATCCCCAGATATTACAGATTTACCTGTTTTCTTCTTCTTTCTCCCCTTTTTCTTTTTTTGGGGGGGTTACTGGTCGTGTGTGATTTCAGGGTGTATTTCTTGTCCATGTGCTTATAGTTTTTTCGATGGTTATTCAATTGTAATTTTTGCCTAACTGACTGGAAGACAGCAACAGTCCCCATAAGATACAAGTACACCCACACCTCCTGCAACTTCACTTACTGAGCAAGAGCCAGCACCTCCTTCTCCACCAACGG
>NW_006921664.1:11494062-11494727 GCF_000298275.1 Orycteropus afer afer | reverse complement strand
CAGGAGCGCATGGAGGGATGGACACTGGGAAGAGGTAACTATGGGGAGGAAGAGGGAGGGGAGCTGTTGCATTGTGGTAAACTGTGGTCAATGTCATTAGACAAAGTATATGTGAACTGCTATATGGAAAGTGAATTTAAATCTGTAAATCTTCACCCAAATCACAATAAAAAAAAAAGAAAGAAAGAAAAAAAGACCATATATGTGGTTGGCAGACAATGTTTCTACAAGTGTATTTGTATGTTCTGTAAGAATCCCCAGGTATATGGTGGAGCTGACAAGGGACAAGTTTGTAGTTACCTCCTGGCCACAGCTACCCAGGACTGAGTAGTTGGACCTGTGGACTTGAGACCATAGTTGCAGGGGACATCAAGCTCAATTGGCATGACATACTACCCAAAACATTGTTCCACATCCTACTTTGGTGCGTAGCAACTAGGATCTTAAAAGATTGCAAGTGGCCATCTAGAAGCAATGATGGGTCTCTCCTTTCCAGAGCAAAGAAGAATGAAGAAAACCAAAGACACATGGTAACAATTAGTCCAAGCAATTGGTATACCATGAGATCCTCAGCCTGTACAACAATGAGACCAGAAGAACTGGATGGTGCCAGGCTATCACTGTCAACCACTCGGGAGGATTTCTGTAGGAGATCCTAGATAGAG
>NW_006921664.1:11493115-11493962 GCF_000298275.1 Orycteropus afer afer | reverse complement strand
GAATTTGTTAAAACCAGACCAACCTTACAAGAGACGCTAAGGGAGTACTTTGAACAGAGAACCAAAAATAGCACATAACAACCGATCATTAATACACAAGATGACATATCCCAAAAACCACAGCTATGGACATATCCAAAATAAAATAAGCTTACAAATAAGCTTAAACAGGGAACCAGAGACATCAATTGGCAAGTGAGGATAGCTACAAACAAAAAGAGGGAAAAGACTGTGTAGTTACAGAACTTCTAAATGGTGAGGAAGTTAAGAGACTTGCAAGACAGAACAGACTGTTCTAAACCCAGGGAGAAAATTATAAATCATAGGGTAACCTCAAAGAAAAATGATAAACCTTCACATCACAATAAAAAAAAACAGGACAAGCACAAATATTCCGCATATACTATAACAACAGCAACAAAGGAAATGATAACAAGATTAAAAAACATAATGAGCTCAGCACAGAAAATAATATGGAACTAAGAAACTAGGGACACCATGAAAAAACACATACCAAAATGACAGTAACCAATTCATACTTGTCAATTACCCTGAATGTTAATGGATTAAATGCATCACTCAAGAGACGGAGAGTTGCAGATTGGATAAGTAAATCAATATGCTGCCTACAAGAGATATACATCAGAGCTAAAGACAGAAATAGACTAAAAATCAAAGGTTGGAAAAAGATATATCAAGAAAATGGCAACTATAAGAGAGAAGGGGTGGCAATATTAATTTCTGATCAAATTGTCCTTAAGACAAAAACCATCATATGAAACAAGGAAGGACATTATATAATGGTTAGAGGATCAATTGATCATGAAGATATAAGCATAATAAATAT
>NW_006921664.1:11490881-11492660 GCF_000298275.1 Orycteropus afer afer | reverse complement strand
GCCACACCCCTGGGGAAACTCCCCTTGGGCAGACCAGCCGCTCAGAACTCAGTCATCTGATCCATCATGGGAACCACCACTCACAACTGGAGTCCAGCCAAGTTGACACATCTTCAACTATCACACCCAGAAATAGATCAATCTACCTATGGTAAGCTGATCTTTGACAAAGGGCCTAAATCCATAAAATGGGGAAGAGAATGTTTGTTTAATAAATGGTGCTGGCAAAACTGGAGATCCATTTTCAGAAAAATGAAACAAGATCCGTACCTCACACCACACACTAAAACTAACTCCAAATGGATCAAAGACTTAGATGTGAAATGTAAAACTATAAAGTTCCTCAAGGAAAAACTAGGAGCAAATTTAGGGGCCCTAAATATGGCATAAACAGACTATCAAGAATAACCTGAAATGCACAAATAGCAAAAGAGAAACTAGATGAGTGGGACCTTTTAAAAATTAAATATTTATGTGCTTCCAAAGACTTTTCCAAAAGAATCAAAAGAGAACCTATAGATTGGGAAAAAATATTCAGCCATGGTGTATTCGACAAGGGACTTATCTCTAGAATTTGAAGAAAACTCCAACACCTAAACAACAAAAAGACAATCCAATTAAAAACGGGCAGAAGACCTGAATAGACACTTCACTAAAGAGGATATTCAGGCAGCCAACAAACATATGAAGAAATGTTCACGGTCATTAGCCATTAGAGAGATGCAAATCAAAACAACAGTGAGATACCATCTTACCCCAGCACTAGTAGCAAAGTTCAACAAGACAGAAAATAACAAATGCTGGTGAGGATGCGGACAGATTGGAACTCTCATACACTGCTGGTGGAACTGTAAAATGGTACAACCATTGTGGAAAGCAGTATGGCAATTCCTTCAAAAGTTGGAATTAGAAATACCATCTGACCCAGCCATTCCATTATTAGGTATATATCCTAAAGTAGTGAGAGCCAGGACAAGAAGTGATATATGCACATCCATGTTCATCGCATAACTATTTACAATAGCCAAAAGATGGAAACAACCTAGATGCCCATCAACAGAAGAATGGATAACCAAACTAAGGTACATACACACAGTGGAATGCTATGCAACTCTAGGAATAATGTAGAATTGGCAAAACACCACATAATGTGGATGAACTTGGAGGACTTTATGCTGACTGAAATAAGTCAATCACAGAAGGACAAATATTGTATTATTGTATTAGTCCATTATTGTAAAAGTCAAGGAAAGGTTTATCCATGGAAAGAAATTTTCTTTGTTGGTTACTAGGGGTGGGAGTGGAGGGGAGGGTGAGGAACACTGTTAGATAGGTAGAGACAAGTATTGATTTAGGTGAAGAGAATGGCATATGTGAGTAATCAGCCAAATGTGAGCAATCAACACAGTGGCATTGAGGAAGAAGAAGAGAGAGAGAGGTGTGTGGGAGGTACAGAGAGCAAAGATGAACCCTTTTGCACATATAGTACTGCATTGTCAGTGAAGGCAAACATTGAAATAAGGGCAGATAGATGGGTGGATAGGCCTAGCTATGAGGTATGTCTATGCAGAGGGGAGTGTGCCCAAGACCATATGTGGGAGGAGTTCTGGCAAGATGGCGGACTAGGCAGAAAGACTGCACAGACCCTCTTCAACAAAGAAAAGGGAAACCAATAAACACAGACACAGAAGATAATCCTGGACCCTTGAGCCTTGAAGGGAAGGATATAGAAGTGGACTAAACCACAACTAGCAGAAGAATTTGCGTGAAAATACCAAA
>NW_006921664.1:11477414-11481901 GCF_000298275.1 Orycteropus afer afer | reverse complement strand
AAGACCAGGTTTTCTGGTCTGATAGAGCCTGATGGAACCACTGGGACTATGGCCCCTGGTTGCCCTTTAGGTCTGGTATTGAACTTACTCCTGTGGCTTCCAGCCAAACAAGACAGGCATATAAGCTGAACATTTATAATAGGTAGATGCACTCCTTGGAGACATTGATCATGAGAGAATAGAAGGTCTGTGTATGTACAGGGAGACAGCTTGGGAGGCTAGAGAGCATGGGAGGAAAGGACATAGGGAAGAGGTGACTATCGAGAGGAAGTGGGAGGGGAACTGTTGCATTGTGGTAAATTGTAGTCAATGTCATGAGACAAAGTATATGTGAGTTGCTGTATGGAAAGTGAAATTGCTCTGTAAACTTTCACCCAAATCACAATAAAAATTAAAAAATATGTACAGCTGGACAAGATACTTCTCAACTCATTTTAAAAAGACAGTGCAACCATAATACTGAAAATTGAAATTAGACTTAAAAAAAATTATAGAACGATGTCCCTCATTAACAGAGAGGCAAAATCTTTACCAAATCAAACATAACAATTTATAAAAATGAGAATATATTCTGATCAAGCAGGGTTTATTCAAATAATGCAAGATTGGTTGCATTATTATATGACTATATGAAAAATAATCAATATAATTCATCATATGCAAAATGGTAGTAGTAGCAATGTCAGAACCTGTCTAATTTTATAGGAGAATAATAAGAATCAAGATCAGTTTGAGGCTGATTTCTAAGCAGTGGAGGTTGGAAATATCTTCACTCTCCAATCTTTTTTTTTTTTTTTTTTAACCCATTCTGACACTATCATTCATCCCATGGCACTCTCTAGTTTGGTTCTGGGTTCAATAATCTGTTGCAATGGCCACACAGAACTCATGGACCATACTTATAGTTAAGTGGTTTATTAAGGAAGCAATAGGGTGCAATTTAGGATTAAGAAGCACTCAGGCAAAGTCTGAAAGGCTCTTCCCAAAGAGGAGAACACGTCCCTTGATTCTTCAGTGCAAGACAGTCTCTCAGTTCCTCTTATCAGGCTGGCCATGCAAGCAAGCCGGACTTTCTTTCTGCCATATATGTCCCGTTTCAACTGTACAAGTTCACCTGGCTTCCCCACCCCCACCTCTCACCCTCCGCATCAGAACAGTCCTCTTCTAATCTGACTGAGGACAAGCTTCCTCTCAGCCTCCTTCATGACAGGCCTCTTCTTGACCCTCTACCATCAACCTCCCCACTGCTAACTAACCCAGATCATAGCCAGTGTAGCAGTTTTTTCAGCTCTTTTAGTTATATTCCTAGAAGAAGGAATGTGAAATATTAAAATGAACAGAAGGAAAATGAAATATTAAAAATACTTTTTATACACCTTCTTCAGCTTTTTAAAAAATGGATGATAAAACTAAATATAAAATACAAAACTATAAAACTTCTGGAGGAAAAAAAAAAATCTACCAAACCTGTTGCTTTCAAATTGATTCTGACTCTTAGAGACCTTATAAGACATAGTAGAACTGCCCCATAGGGCTCTCAAGGTTGTAATCTTTAAGGAAGCAAATTGTTACCTCTATTTCTTGTGGAGTGGCTGGTGGGTTTGAACCACTGATTTTTGGTTAGCAGCCAAGCACTTAACCACTGCACCACCAGGGCTCCTTCTAGAGGAAAACAGGAGAAAATCTAGGTGACCTTGAGTTTTGTGAAGAGTTTTTTAGGTAAAACACCAAAAGGATGATGCATGGAAAATATTGATATTGGACTTTATAAAAATTAAAACTCCTACTCTGCAAAAGGCAGTGTTAAGAGACTCAAAAGATAAGCCACAGATGAAGAGAAAGTATTTGCAAAACATATATCTCATAAAAGACTTGCATCCAAAATACACAAAAAAAACCTCCTAAAATTCTACAAAAAGAGAGTAAATAACCCAATTTCAAAAATTGGCAAAATATATGAAAAAATGTCATACCAAAGATACATAGATGGCAAATAAGCATATGAAAAAAGTCTCTATATCATTTGTCATTAGGAAAGAACAAATTAAAACAATGAGATACTACAACATATCCACTAAAAAAAGGAAGAAAAAAAAAGTTGCTATTGAATCAATTCTGACTCATGACCCCATGTGTATCAGTAGAACTGTCTTCATAGGATTTTCAAAGGTGATTTTTTTGAAAGTAGATCACCTTTTTCCAAAGTGCCTGTGAGTGGACTCAAACGTGCAACCTTTTCAGTTAGCAGCAGAGCAAGTAATACCCACTTAAATTGCTAAAATAAAATTAAAAAAAATTGACACCACCAGTTGGTGGCAAAGATGCAGAGTAAGAGGAACCCTCATTCATTGCTGGCACTCCTAGCTCTCCCTAGGCAGTTCTTTCAGAAGGAATTCTGCTCACTCCACCTCTTACCACCACCCACCTAGGTATAATCACCTAACTGCTAACTATTCTTTGCTTCAGGGTAAGTGTGGGAATCATCAGTTCTTTATCCACCTTCAAGTCATTCTTTCTGCCTTACTTATCCCTGCTTTGTCTATAACCAAAGCAAAACCAAACTCTCTGTTGTCCAGTCAGTCCCAACTCATAGTGATACCTCCTTGGGTTTCCAAGGTGGTATCTTTCAGAAGTAGATTGTCTCCAATCTTCCTTCTGAGGCTTTGTCTATAATACCTCCTATATTCAAGTTTGGAATATTTTTGAAGTTCTGTAAATCCAAATTTGTTCATTTGTTTTCTGGAGTTTTACTTCTTGATATCCCTCTGGCATTTGGGAGTCTTGCAGTATAAAAGCCAGCCTTTGACCTGTATTTTCATGGAAAGCCTGTAAATTGAGAATGTCCTCCTTTGCTAACGAATTATCCATTCAGTCTATTGTCTCCTTTTAAAACAAATCAACTCTACTGATGTATGCATAATGCACAACAAAATCTGCGAAAGCTGGAACCTGTGTAAGGCAGAAATCTGTTAGAAAAGGAAAACAAAAATACGTTCCATTAAATAGAGAGCAATAGAAAAGTGGTGACTGCACTGTCAAAGATGGGAAACTTATGCAACACTGAAAACCAAGGCAGTCCTGTTGAGTTCCTGGCTCTCAGAGGTTTCACTGTAATGGCAAATGTGTAAGGCATGTAACCACAACCATAATCAGAGTAAAGAGCATTTCATTCACAAAAGTTAAAAGAAAGAAAGAAAAAAAAATTCCTTAGATATACCATTTGATCCAGCCATCCTATTACTAGGTATGTATGCCACTCCTCAGAAGGAAGGTTGGGCAATCCTACTTCCGTAGTGATACTGCCTCGGAAACCCAAGGACGGATCGCTATGAGTCGGGGCTGACTCGACGGCAAAAAACAACAACAACAACATCCTAAAGAAGTGAGAGCCAGGACAAGAACAGATATATGCACACCTATGTTCATTATAGCACTATTCACAATAGCAAAGAGATGGAAACAACTTAAGTGCCCATCCACAGAAGAATGTATAACCAAACTATGGTGCATACACACAATGGAATACTATGTGTTTTGGTTACCTAGTGCTGCTTTCACAGAAAAATACCCCAAATGGGATGGCTTTTAGCAAACAAGAGTCTATTCTCTTACAGTTTTGGAGGCGAGACGCTGAGTTCAAAGTGTCAAACTCTAGGCACTGGGTGTAAGCCCCTTGACCTTAGGCTTCAGCTTTGCCTCTCTCTCTCTCCCAGTGGACATAGAGTTATCTCTTCACTCAGGCAGCTGCTGGCTTCTAAGGCTAACAGTCAACAAATAAAAACAACAATCTCATAATATCTTGGAGACAATCAAAACTTCATTTCAAACAAAGAAGTAGGACAAGATAGCAGAAGCAAGTGATCAAAATAAAGAACTAGGAAATCTCTCCAAGAAAGAACAGGTAATGGAACTACCTGATTTAGTTCGGATTCAAGGGTAGTATATTGGACTGTCAGATAGAGATAAGTATTGATTTGGGTGAAGAGAAGGGCAATGTACCAAATGTGAGTGATCAATATGGTGGCATTGAGGGAGAGAAAGACATAGCGAGGTACATGGGAGGTACAGACAACAAAGATGAACCCTTTTGCACATACACCCTTTTTCGCATTGTCAGTGAAGGCAAACATGGGTATACGGGTGGATAGATGGGTGGACAGGCTGAGCTATTAGGTATGTCTATGAAGCAGGAAATGTACCCAAGACCATGTATAGGATTTACAGACAATGGTCTTATAAGTTTATGTGTATGATCTGAATTCCCAGGTGTACAGTAGAGCTGACAAGGGACAAGGTTATAGTCACTGCTTGGTCACAGCCAGCTACCCAGAGTGACCAAGTAGCTGACATTGTGGGCTTTGGACCATAGTCACAGGGGACATCAAGCTCAATTGGTATAACTACACAAAATATTGTTCCACCTCCTACTTTGGCAAGTAGCAACTGGGATCTTAAAAGCTTGCAAGCTGCCATCTAGATGCAACGAT
>NW_006921664.1:11472950-11477169 GCF_000298275.1 Orycteropus afer afer | reverse complement strand
TAGTCTGATAGAGCCTGGTGGAACCACTGAGACTATGGACTCTAGCTGCACTTCAGGTCTGGAATTGAACCCATGCCTGTGGCTTCCAGCCAAACAATAGACAGGCATATGAGTTGAACATTTACCTGAGGTAGATACACTCCTTGGAGAGAACAATCATGGGAGAAAGAAGGGTTGCTTATGTACTGGGAGACAGCTCAGGGGCCATGAGTACATGGAGGGATGGACACAGGGAAGAGGTAACTATTGGGAGGAAGTGGGAGGGGAGCTGTTGCATTGTGGTAAATTGTGGTCAATGTAATGAGACAAAGTGCATGTGAACTGCTGTATGGAAAGTGAATTTGCCCTGTAAATTTTCACCCAAATCACAATTTTTTTAAAAAAAGGTAGTGTATTGGTTATCTATTGCTGCATAACAAATACCGTAACATTTAAGGGCTTATCAAACCCAAAGCCAATGTCATCCAGTCCATTCGGACTTATAACAACCCTACAGGACATAGTAGACTATCCCATAGAAAACTTTACAGATGCAGACTACTTCATCTTTCTCCACAGAGTGGTTGATAAATTCCAATCATGGGTTAGCAGCCAAGCTCTTAACTACTGAGCCACCAGGGCTCCTTTCTAAGGCCTTAAAGCAGCAATGAAAAGGAGATAAGACTTATTGGGGGCCATTTTGGAGGCTACGTACTTCATTTTTATTTCTCAGCAATTCTTTCATGGGCTACTTACCACAATACTACTGCCCAGTTTTCACTAGAATGGCAGGCACTATTATAAACACAATTATGAAGCTTTGAATATTTAAAAATTGTATTTGTACATACTTTTCATCCCTGGTCCTTCATGTTTACACTGGTTTTATTTTTTCTTAGATGGTTCATTTTTCCATAGGTGAAAAAAGAAAAAAAACCTTTATTTTGTTTTTAAGACCTTGGGTTTTGGATTCAAAATGAAGTATCGCCAGTGAGCAGCATGCTTTATCCCTCTGGCATCTAAGGACTTGGAAAACTAGGTACAACAGTTTGAATAGGAACTTTGGTGCTATGAAAAGCTCACTGAATCAGAGTGTACCAAACACAGAAGAGCAGAATTAGAGGAAAGGCACAGGGAGATTATTTAGGAAAGAGCTACTGGCAGAGGATGGACAGGCACCCGAGAGAGGCCATTGGAAACATCCCTGGGACAGTCACTGTCTGCTAGGCAAGGACAACCACCTGAGATCCCCGAGCCAAGAAGGAAGACACCTTATAGCAGCATATCAGAGACCACTCCAATATTCCACTGGGCAGCAGCAGAGATCTGCCTCCAGCAGCTGATTTTGTCAGTAATTTGGGTCATATGGGTGCAGGTGGGCACAAGCACCACCACTGAGATTCAGGCAGAGGACTCACTGCTGCACCACAAAGGCTAGCTCCATCCCCTCCCAGCGGGTCACAGAGTGGGCTTGGGTCAGATTGGGAGACATCGTGCTTTTCTTTGCCATGGATATCAGGACTGCAGGTAACTAGCAGGTAATCCCCTGACTCCAACACAGCTGAAATTGCATGTATCTTTGGCCGCACAGATGGGCGGTATCACAGACAAACTCCAGAGCCGGCCATTAGCTGTCTAGTGGGATTGTGTCAGCATCGTGGGCAGACGGGGCAGGGAGAGAGAAGAAAATGCAGCTGAGTGTGGTCCAGGAATTTTGACTTGGAGCTGTTCTTTGGCACTATGGGGCTGTGGAAGTAGGGTCTTTGAGTGTGCTTGAAATTGGCCAAAAGTTGCGATGCCCTAACAATAGGAATCATTCCTGAGGTTGAGCCGCAGTCTTGCAAATAAATACTTCATCAATAATAGCCTACTCAAAGCCCTAGAAACCAACCCTAGCAACACCAAGCTTTCCGTCTTCTGCTCTTTCTCCGCCAATAACTTCACTCATTCAATAGAAGAAACCATATTCAGCCAATTACCATAAAACCTACTGCTTTGAATTCTAAACCCTCTTTACAACAAACAAAAACACATATCCACAATACCCACAGTGATTCCACCATCACAAAGAAAACAGCAGAGAGACCCAGCACGCATGAATCAATAATAAAATAAAACACACAGGCTTTACCTGTTCAAAATATTAAACCATAAAACCAAGAAAAAACAAATCAACACATAACCAGCAGCTAGAGACAACCTAAAGAGACAGCACTCTACCAGATTCCAGGGGCTTAAGAAGAGGTTTTGCTTTCCAGTAACCCCAAAAACTCCCTGGACCTGCACTACACGACTGAAAAGGTCCTAGTTTACACATTTTTCGTCTTTTCTTTTTTTTCCTCACATGGTTAACCCCGTTCCTTGTTGGTTTTTCTTTTGTTTTTGTTTGGTTGTTTGTTTTCTTTCTTCATTGTTCTCCTTCTCTACCTTTTCCTCTTAGTGACATACCCCCAGATATTGCAGGTTTACCTGTTTTCTTCTTCTTTCTCCCCTTTTTCTTTTTTTGGGTTACTGTTCCTTTGTGATTTCAGAATTTTTTGTCCATGTGCTTTTAGTTTTTTCAATGGTTATTCAATTGTAATTTTTGCCTAACTGAGTGGAAGACACCAACAGTCTCCATAAGATACCAGTATACCCACACCTCCTGCAACTTCACTTACTGAGCAAGAGTTAGGACCTCCTTCTCCACCAACAGGCCAACAATGAAAAACCACCAAGAAGAGCCTGAATCACCCTTGGCTGCTCTTCACAAACAATTAACAGAGATCTTAATACAATACCACAATGCCTCAGAGACAACAGACCATCACACTCCACACAAAGAAACAAGATAAAGTGGTAGAAACAAGGGAGCAGGATGCAGACCCAGAATACATCCCTGAGAAAGAAGCAGCATTGGAACTCTCTGATAAGGAATTCAAAAGAATTATATTTATGTACCTTCAAAGGACTGAGAGACAGACCAAAGAAAACACAGAAAAAATCTTAGAAGAATTTTGGAAGAAAATACAAAAACAAAATGACAAAATAAATGAAAAATTAGAAATGATTCTAAATCTACAGATAGAAATCCAGAAGATTAAAACTAAATTGTTAGAAATAGATAACACACTGGAAGGGCAAAGGGGTAGAACTGATGCAATGGAAGACAGAATTAATAAGATTGAAGACCAATACCGAATACTTCTTTGGAAAGGGATCAGTCAGAAAATAAATCAAAACAAAATGAAGAAAGCCTAAGGTTCACATGGGATACCATCAAAAGAAATAATCTATGTGTCACTGGAATTCCAGAACAGGAAGAGAAACATAAAACCACTGAGAACATCATCCAAGATTTGCTGGAGGAGAAGTTCTCTGGTATGATGAAAGAGGAGAACATATCCATTCAGGTAGTCCAACGAACCCCAAACATGATAGACCCAAAAGAAAATCACTGAGACATATCATCATCAAACTCATCAAAACCAAGCAAAGACAGAAGAATCCTGAGAGGAGCATGAGAAAAACAATAAATTTACATACAAAGGTCAGCCAGTAATAATAAATTCTGATTTCTCAGCAGAGACCATGCAAGCGAGAAGACAATAGGATGGTATATATAAAACCCTGAAAGAGAAAAATTTTCAACCAACAATTATCTACCTGGCAAAATTGTCCCTCAAATATGATGGTGAGATTAGGAGATTTCCAGATAAGCAGAAACTAAGGGAAGAGCAGTCAGCCCCAGGCTTACAGGTGAGGAGAGACAATGCAGGGACACCAGAGTAGCAGGCCAGAAGAGCAGGAGAAAGGGGATAAAAGCCTTGAACCTGGACAGAAGAACAGTCAGCCCCAGGGTTACGGGTGAGGAGAGACAACGCAGGGATGCCAGAGTAGCAGGCTGGAAGAGTAGGAGAAAGGGGATAAAATCCTTGAACCCAGACAAAAGAACAGTCAGCCCCAGGGTTACAGGTGAGAAGAGACAACTCAGGGACGCCCAGAGTAGCAGGCCAGAAGAGCAGGAGAAAGGGGATTAAAATCCAGGAAGCCAGACAGAGGAACAATCAGCCAGGTGGGGGTGACACAAGAGGTCTTCAACAGCAGGACAAACTTGTCTGTCGGTTTGTCCTACTACGGTGACATATAGATGAGAGTTTTGAGGCTGAGCCTCTGGTGTTTAAAACCCAGAGAGATGAACCTGGTGCACAGGTAACAGCCCAGCTTATAGACTGAGACAGACTAGGAAGAAGGAAGAGGC
>NW_006921664.1:11440686-11452927 GCF_000298275.1 Orycteropus afer afer | reverse complement strand
AAAGTTGGAAATAGAAATACCATTTGACCCAGCTATTCCATTACTAGGTACATACCCTAAAGAAGTGAGAGCCATGACAAGAACAGACATATGCACACTCATGTTCATCGCAGCACTATTTACAATAGCCAAAAGATGGAAACAACCTAGGTGTCCATCATCTGAGGAATGGATATCCAAATATGGTACATACGCACAATGGAATATTATGCAACCCTAAAGAATAATGTAGTTTCTGCAAAGCACCACATAACGTGGATGAACTTGAAGGCCATTATGCTGAGTGAAATAAGTCGATCACAAAAGGACAAATATTATATTAGTCCATTATTGTAATAGTCAAGGAAATGTTTATCTATAGAAAGTCATTTTCTTTGTTGGTTACCAGGGGTGGGAGGGGAGGGGAGGGAATACTGTTAGATAGATAGAGATATGTTTCGATTTGGGTGAAGAAAAGGGCAATGTACCAAATGTGAGTGATCAATATAGTGGCATTGAGGAAGAAAAAGACATAGAGAAATACGTGGGAAGTACAGACAACAAAGATTAACCCCTTTGCGCATATAGTATGGCATGGTCAGTGAAGGCAAACACGGGTATATGGGTGGATAGATGCGTGGACAGGCTGAAATATTAGGTATGTATATGAAGTGGAGAGTGCACCCAAGAACATGTATAGGGTTGGCAGACAGTGGTCCAATAACTTATGTGTATGATCTGAATTCCCAGGTGTATAATGGGGCTGACAAGGGGCAAGGTTGTAGTCACTGTTTGGTCACAGCCAGCTACCCAGAGGGACCAAGTAGTTGAACCTGTGGGCTCGGGACCATGGTTGCAGAGGACCTCAAGCTCAATTGACATAACATACTACACAAATCATTGTTCTACCTCCTACTGTGGCAAGTAGCAACTGAGATCTTAAAAGCTTGCAAGCTGCCATCTAGATGCAGCAATGGGTCTCTCCTCGTCCAGAGCCAAGAAGAATGAAGAGAACCAAAAATTTATGGAAACAATTAGTCCTAGAGACTGGTACACTATCCGATCTGCAGCCTATATGACTATGAGACCAGAAGAAATAGTTGGTGCTCAGCTACTACTGTCAACCACTTGGAACAGGATCTTTGTAGGAGATCCTGGATAGACAGGGGGAACAAAGTGGAGCAAAACTCAAAATCTTTTGGAAAAAAAGAAAAAAAAGCGGGGAACAGTTTTGCTGGCCCGATGGAGCCTAGTGGAACCACTGAGACCATGGCCCCTAGCTGCCCTTCAGGTCTGGAATTGAACACACACCTGTGGTTTCCAGCCAAACAATAGACAGGCATGTCAGTTGAGCATTTATCTGAGGTAGATACACTCCTTGGTGAGAACAAGCATGAGAGAAAGAAGGGCTGCTCAGGCACAGGGAGACAACTCAGGGGGTAGGAGTGCATGGAGGGATGGACACAGGTAAGAGGTAGCTATCAGGAGGAAGTGGGAGGGGAGATATTGTGTTGTGGTAAATTGTGGTCAATGTCATGAGACAAAGTGTAAGTGAACTACTGTATCAAAGTGTATTTGCTCTGTAAATTTTCACCCAAATCACAATTAAAAAAAAAAAAAAAAGACCTTGGGTTTGTACTAGTTTCTTATTCAGTTTTAATTACCACAAACATATTCTCAAAATTGATACCACACCAAACCCACTGCCATCGACCTGATTCTGACTCATAGCGAACCCCATTGGGTTTCCAAGGCTATAAATTTTTATAGAAGCAGACTCTCTTCTTCTACAGAGCCACTGGTGGGCTTTAACCACTGACCTTTTGGTTAGTAGCCAAATGATTTAACCACTGCACCATCAGAGCTCCTTCAAAATTCATACAGACATTTTTAAATGTGTTGAGTGATTTTCAAAGTCCCTCAGAGTTCTAGGCTCATGATCATTTCCATAGAAGTAGAATTTCTTGTTATAATTCAGAGTGGAGCACTGAATAACTTTTACATAATAAACCAAAAGTTTTTAAAGTTCTTCTCACTTGATGTTTTAAATGTCATCTCTCTTTCTCTCTTTCCTTAACTGAGCCCTTTGTTAAAAAAACCTACCTAGTATAACCATAGGAGTTCTGGTGGCGTAGTGCCTAAGGCATTTGAGTTCAAACTCACCAGCCACTCCTCAGAAGGAAGGTTGGTCAATCTTTCTCCATAGTGATAGTGCCTCAGAAACCAAGGAGGGGGTGCTTTGAGTTGGATCCAGCTCTATGGCAGTGAGTTTTGTTTTGTTTTGTTTTTGGTTTAGTATAACCGTATCTGAATAACTGAGTATTCCATTTGTCTGCAGAATTAAAATTATGCTTCCTAAAGAGCATCTTCAAAAACATCACATTCAGTTCAGATGTGTTCAATACTTTTGAAATTATTCCAGATGCCTTAAATACACACATGGCACAAAAAACAACAACAAAAAAAGCTCTATGTAGATTATGTAGGAACACATATTTTACTTTAGTTCTAGACAGCTGTAATGGACAGCTGTACTTTCATAGCTGTAGGCCATCCAACTTTCTCTTCCTATCTGAGTGAATTCTCTGCTCTCTTGGTAAAAGGGATGCCCCATTGTCCCTTCACTGGAACAGTGAAGGGCCATATCCTGATGTTCTCCACTCATTGCAGCCTGAGCATGGGCACGTGATCTAGGCTTAGCCAATGATATTTTTTCAGAACTTTGAATCTTGACCAAGTGACACAGTGACAAAGAGGTGATGAGATTTAATTCACACCTGAGGGAAGATTATCTCCAGGGCCATTGGGGTGGAATCATGAATTGACCGCAGTAGCGCTCTATTGGAAGCTCTGGTAGCATAGTGCCTAAGGCACTTGACTGCTAACCAGAAGGCTGACAGTTCAAATCTACCAGCCACTCCTTGGAAGGAAGATAGGGCAATCTACTTCTGTGGTGATACTGCCTCGGAAACCCAAGGAGGGGTCGCTATGAGTTGGGTCTGACTCGACGGCACATAACAACAACAACAACAGTGCTCTATAGCAAAGGTGGTCATGTCCTAACCAGGTAATTCCTGCTAATATATTTCGTCTTTTCTGTCTGGAGCCACTTGGTTCTCTATTTTTCAAGCCTGGTATTATAGCTTCCTGCCAATACTTGAGCCCTTTGACACCCTGCCAGTAAATTTCTTTTTAACTTAAGATTGTTAGAGTAGCTGTTACTTTCTTTCTTTGTAAATTTTTTTTGTTGCTATTGAGACTCAGCAAAACATAACACAATTCAACAGCTTCCACAAGTACAATTTAGTGACATTGATTACATTCTTAGAGTTGTGCAACCATTCTCACCTTCCTTTTCTGAATTGTTCTTCCCTCATTAACATAAACTCATAGCTCCCTAAGGTTCCTGTCTAATCTTTCAAGATGCTGGTTGTCAATTTGATACAGTTCTTAAAGAACATATTGTGCAAGGCAGACTTTTTTACTAAGTAAGCTAAACTAATGTTCAGTTTTACAATGAACTCAGGGGAGTTTCAGGGGTTCGTTCATTCTCCATGGCTCCAAGAAGTCTGTAGTCCATGAAAATTCGAAATTCTATTCTACATTTTTCACCTTTTGATGAGGATTCTTCTATGGAATCTTTAATCAAAATGTTCAATAATGGTAGCCAGGCACCATCCAGTTCTTCTGGTCTCATTGCAAAGGAAGGAGATGCTCATGAAGATGTCACTTTCAGCAAACTTATTTTATTTATTTATTATTGTGCTTTAGATGCAAGTTTACAGAGCAGAGTTTGTTTTACATTCAACATTTCCTGTACATTTAGTTTCAGTCCCCATTTACCATCCCCAGCCCTAACCCAGTCTCCTCCCCTCCCTGCCCAGTAATCCCCACCTGTGCCCCTCATAGTTATGCACTCCTGTGTGTCCTGCATTTCCTCCATGTGCATGTTGCCATTCTGGTGCCCTGTGGACGATTGCTCCAAGGGATGCATTTCCATAGAGTATGTGGGTGCATCACCCTGGGTTGAGTGGTCTGCATGTACATCTTGTTTACAATTGGGCTGAGAGCCAGACCCTGGGAGTTTCATTCCAGGCCCAAAATGTATCCCAGGGCCATAGTATCGGGGTCTCACCAGACTCCATCCAACCAGTAATTCTGGTCATTATTGAGATTTTGGATTTTGTTCCACGTTTTTCCTCCTACTTTATCCAGAATCTCCAGTTTTGATCCTTTCTGAGTGGTTATCATTGGTACCCAGGAACCACCTAGTTCTTCCGGTCTCAAGGTCCATCATGTCCTAGGGCTGATTGCTTCCAAATGCCCTTGGTTTTTTGCACTCTTCTTTGCTTCCGTTGATAGGAGACCATTAGCTGCATCTTAGATGGCCACTTGAAAGCTTTTAAAACTGCAGTCGCTACTCACCAATGGAGGATGAGGAACAAGATTTTTATGTATTTTGTTGTGCCAATTGAGTCTGGTGTCCTCCAGTACTATGGTCCTGAGTCAGTAGATCCATTGGATCCCTCTCCCACAGTGTCTGGTTATCTGTGAAGGATTAGTCTATGTCTGTCTTCTGTTGTTTCTGTAAGGATTGTGGGTATTGTGTATCACTGGCATGTGTGCAAGATTGTTGTTGTTGTTGTATGCCATCAAGTTAGACCTGATTCATAGCGACCCCTCCTTGGGTTTCCGAGGCAGTATCACTACAGAAGTAGATTGCCCCATCTTCCTTCCGAGGAGTGGCTGGTGGGTTTGAACCACCAGTCTTCTGGTTAGCAGTCAAGTGACTTAGGCACTATGCTACCAGAGAATCTATCCTTGGTCTGGAGTATAATCCTGTTCACTGACCCCCATCTGATCTTCTCAAATATTTATGTGTGTATCTGTAGCCTGGTGTTTGGGATTAATGGTAATGCAGCACTGTGGGTATACTGGTTGATATTATCGTCTGTCATCTATCTACATCTTATGTGCACAATTCGGTGTCCTTCCTTTTCCTAATGTTATCATGGTGGTCACAGACTCTTTCTATACCATCCCTCCCCTTACCCATGTCAGTGTGTGGCCCCCAACTAGCCCAAAATTAATCCTTCCCTTTCCCTCTCCACCCCAGTAACCTACAAAGTGAGTTCCCTTTCTTAAGCAAACCCTTCTTTGTCTTTTTACAGTAATGGGCTCATACAGTATTTGTCCTTCTGTGATTGACTTATTTCACTCAGCATAATGTTCTCCAGGCTCATCCATGTTGTGAGATCATTCGCATATCCTTCATTGTTCTTTAGTGTAGCATAGTATTCCATTGTGTGAACGTACCATAGTTTAGTTATCCATTCTTCTGTGGATGGGCATTTAGGTTATTTCCATCTCTTTGCTATAATGAATTGTGCTGAGATGAACATAAGTGTGCATAAATCTGTTCGTGCCCTGCCTCTCACCTCTTTAGGATATATTCCTAGTAATGGAATTGCTGGGTCATATAGTATTTCTACTTTCAGTTTTGTAAGAAAACACCATACCACTTGCCGCAATGGTTGTATCATTTTACGGTCCCACCCAGTGAACAAGAGTTCCAATCTCTCCGCAACCTCACCAGTATTTGTTATTTTCTGTCTTGTTGAACTTGTTTTTGGGGTGAGATGATATCTCATTGTTGTTTTCATTCGCATCTCTCTAATGACTAAAAATTGTGAGCAATTCCTTATATGTTTGTTGGCTGCCAGCATATATCTTTACCCAAGTGTCTGTTTAAGTCTTTTGCCCATTTTTGAATTGGGTTGTTTGTCTTTTCTGTGTTGAGGTGTTGAAGATTTCTATAGATTTTGGAGATAAATCTTTTGTCAGAATGTCATAGGCAAATATTATCTCCCAATCTGTAGGTTCTCTCTCTCTCTCTTTTTTTTTTTAAATTTTGTTGGAGGGTGGTGGCACGTCTGACCTCTACCTCATAGGAATCAGCCTATGGATGATAGAAAGATGTTTAAGATACATCATCACATAGGGAAAAAAAAAAAGTGCAGAACAGTGTATAGACAATAATACAGTTGCTGTAAATAAGAAAGGAAATAGTTGTAGATATTAATATAACTTGTGAAGTTAAAGGCACTCAGGCAATGCTGCCTCTGTGGCCTTATTTTATTTTAATTTTAAGAGCTTGTTTTACATTCAACGTCATGTGTACATTTAGTTTCATTCCCCATTCACCATGTCCAACCCTAACCCAGTCTCCTCCCCTCCCTACCCTGCAACCCTCCCCCTGTGCCCCTCATAATTATGCACTCCTGTTTGTTCTGCGTTTCCTCAGTTTGAATGTTGGTCCTTTGGTGTCCCATGGTCTATTGCTCTAAGGGATGTATTACCATTGAGTGTGTGGGTGCAGCATCCTGGGTTGAGTGTACATCTTGTTAACTATTGGGCTGAGAGCTGCCTTGGGGGTGTTTTATTCCAGGTGCCAAATGTATTTCAGGGCCATAGTATTGGGAGTCTCACTAGATTTCATCTGACCAGTAATTCTGGTCATTATTGAGTTTTTGGATTTTGTTCCACGTTTTCCCTCCCACTCTATCCAGGATCTCCAGATTTGATCCTTTTCTGAGTGATTGGCATTGGTAGCTTGGCACCATCTGGTTCTTCTGGTCTCAAGGGCCATCATGCCCTAGGGTTGATTGCTTTTAAATGCCCTTTTTTTGTGTGTGTGTGAGTTCTTCACTTCCGACACTAGGAGACCATTAGCTGCATCTTAGATGGCTGCTTGAAAGCTTTTAAGACCCCAGTCATTACTCACCAATGTAGGACGTGGAACAATGCTTTTATGTATTTTGTTGTGCCAATTGAGTCTGGTGTACCCCAATACTATGGTCCTGAGGAAGTAGCTCTATTGGCTCTCTCTCCCATAGTGCTGGGATATCTGTGAGGGATTACTCTGTGTCTGTCTTCTATTGTTTCTGTAAGGACTGCAAGTACTTTTTATCACTGGTGTGTGTAAAAGATTAGCCTCACCTGAGTCTATCCTTGGTCTAGAGTATACTTCTATTCACTGGCCCTTGTCTGATCATCTCAGGTGTTTGTGTGTTTATCTGTATAGCCTAATGTTTGGTGTTAATGGCAATGTGGTATTGTGGACACATTGGTTGGTTTTAACATCTGTCGTCTATCTCTTATGAGCACAGTTCTGTGTCCTCTCATTTCCCAATGTTATCATGGTAGTCATATATCCTTCCCATATACCTCTCCCCCTACCCATGTCAGCGTGTAAGCCCCAACTACCCCTAAATTAATCCATCCCTTTCCCTCCCCATCCTGGTAACCTACTAGGTGAGTTCCCTTTCCCAAGCAAACCCTTCTCTGTCTTTTTACAGTAATGGGCTCATACAGTACTTGTCCTTCTGCGATTGACTTATTTCACTCAGCATAATGTCCTCCAGGTTCATCCACATTGCAAGATGATTCGTGTATCCCTCATTGTTCTTTAATGTGGCATAGTATTCCATTGTGTGGATATACCATAATTTGGTAATCTACTCATCCATTGATGGGCATTTAGATTGCTTCCAACTCTTTGCTATGGTGAATTGTGCTGCAATGAACATAGGCGTACATATGTCTGTTCGTGCACTATCTCTCACCTCTTTAGGATATATTCCTAGTAATGGAATTGCTGGGTCAAATGGTACTTCTATTTTCAGTTTTTTAAGGAAATGCCATACCGTTTGCCACAATGGTTGTACCATTTTGCAATCCCATCAGCAGTGCACAAGAGTTCCAATCTCTCCACAACCCTGCCAGCATTTCTTACTATCTGATCTGTTGAACTTTGCTATTATTGCTGGGGTGAGATTATATCTCATTGTTGTTTTGATTTGCATCTCTAATCTGGTTTGACTCGACAGCACATAACAACAACAACAACAATGATTAATGATCATGAGCAATTTCTCATGTGTTTGTTGGTTGCTTGTATATCTTCTTTGGTGACGTGTCTGTTCAAGTCTTTTGCCCATTTGTGAATTGGGTTATTTGTCTTTTTGGTGTTGAGGTGTTGAAGTTTTCTGTAGATTTTGGAGATAAATCCTTTGTCAGATATGTCATAAGCAAATATTTTCTCCTCAATAAATTCAAAAGCATTGAAATACTGCAAAGCATCTTCTCTGACCACAGTATTATAAAACTAGAAATTAATAATAGAAAGAGCAAGGAAAAAACATCAAACATATGGAAGCTGAACAACTCTCTGCTTAAAAACTATTGGGTTACAGAACAGATAAAAACTGAAACAAACAAAAAAAATTCCTAGAAACTAATGAGAATGAAAATACATCCTACCAAAACCTATGGGACATAGCAAAAGCAGTACTTAGAGGACAGTTTATAGCAATAAATGCATATATCAAAAAAGAGGAAAGAAAGAAAATCAACACTCTAACTTACCAACTCCAACAACTAGAAATAGAACAACAAAAGATAAAATGTAGGTTCTCTTTTTACACTTTTGACAAAGTCCTTCAATGAGCATAAGAATTTAATATTTAAAAGGTCCCAGTTATCTAGCTTCTCTTCTACCTCCTTAGTATTCTGGGTTATGTCTATTTATGCCATAAATTAGGGCTCCTAGATTTGCCCTATTTTATCTTTCATGGATTTCATAGTTTTGGGTTTTACATTTAAGTCTTTGATCCAGCTTGAGTTTGTTTTTGTGTATGGGATGAGGTATGGGTCTTGTTTCATTTTTCTGCAAGTGAATTTCCAGTTCTGCCAGCACCATTTGTTAAAGAGCCTATCTCTCTTCTCCGTTTAATGAGTTTCGGACCTTTGTCAAAGGTCAGCTGTCCATAAATGGATGGGTCTATTTCTGGACTTTCTATTCTGTTCCATTGGTCTTATCTGTCTATCGTTGTACCAATGTCATGATGTTTTGTCTACTGTGGTTGTATAGTAGTTCTTGAGATCTGGGAGTGTGAGACCTCCCACTTTGTTCTTCTTCTTCAGAAGTGCTTTCTTATCTGAGGTCTCTTTTCTTTCCATATGAACTTAATAATTGTTTTTTCCATGTCCTTAAAAAATTTTGTTGATATCTGGATTGGGATTGCATTAAATGTGTAGACAGCTTTAGGTAGTATTGACATTTTCACAATATTCAGTCTACCTATCCATGAGCAACACAGGTTCTTCTATTTATGTAGAGCCCTTCATGTCTCCTGTAGTAGTGTTTTATAGTTTTCTATGTATAGGTTTTTTTGTTCTCTGGTAAGATTTATTCCTAGATACTTTATCTTTTTAGTAGCCATTGTAAATGGTATTGTTTCCCTTATTTCTTTTTCAGAGCTCTCTTTGTTAGTGTGGAGGAATCCAACTGAATTTTGCATGTTGACCTTGTATCCTACTACTTTGCTGAACTTCTCTATTAGTTCCAGTAGTTTTTTTGGTTGAGTCTCTTGGGTTTTCTATGTACAGGATCATATCGTCCACAAATAGAGATAGTTTTACTTCCTCTTTGACAATCTCTATGCCTTTTATTTCTCTTTCTTGTCGTATTGCCCTGGCCAGGACTTCCAATACAATGTTAAATAGAAGCGGTGATAGAGGGCATCCCTGTCTGGTTCCCATTTGTAAGGGGAATGCCTTGAGTCTTTCTCCATTAATAATGATGTTGGCTCTTGGCTTTGCATATATGCCCTTTATTATGTTGAGGAGTTTCCCTTCTATCCCTATTTTGCTGGGAGTTCTGAGCAGGAATGAATGTTGGATTTTATCAAGTATCTTTTCTGCATTGATTGATATAATCATGTGGTTCTTTTGTTTTGCTTATGTGGTGGATTACATTGATTGTTTTTCTGATGTTGAACCATCCTGGCATACCAGGTATGAATCCCACTTGGTCAGGGTGTATTATATTTTTGATAAGTTGCTGGATTCCGTTGGCTAGGATTTTGTTGAAGATTTTTGCATCTATATTCAAGAGGGATATTTGTCTGTAGCTTTCCTTTTTAGTGGTGTCTTTCACTGGTTTTGGTATCAAGGTTATGCTTGCTCCATAAAATCAGTTTGGGAGTATCCATCTTTTTCTATGATCTGGTATAGCTTGAGTAGTATAGCTGTCAACTCTTCCTTGAATATCTGGTAAAATTCTCCAGTGAAACCATCAGGGCCAGCACTTGTCTTTGTGGGGAGTTTTTTTTTTTTATGACCTGTCCAATTTCTTCTTTTGTTATGGGTTTGTTTAAGTATTCTGCCTCTGGGTGGGATAGTTTAGGTAGGTCATCTTGTGATTCTAGAAACTTGTCCATCTCTTCTAGGTTCTCAAATCTGTTGGTGTACTGTTTTTCATAATATTCTGTCAGTATCTTTTTTATTTCAGTTGGTTCTGTTGTGATGACACAACAGTGTGACCTTTACTATTCTTGTAATTTGCCTCTTCTCTTTCTTTACTTTTGTTAAATTTGCCAATGGTTTGTTGATTTTGTTAATCTTTTCAAAGAACCAGCTTTTTATTTTGTTGATTTTCTCTTTTTTTTTGTTTTCTATTTCATTTACCTGGTTGGTGAGGTAGGAGGTAGGGTGAGTATTCAAAACAGAAGGAACAGTCCATGTGAAACTCTGGAGTTGAAAGAAGGGATAGTATCTACAAAGAACTTAAATGTTCTTTAGGACTAAAGCACAGAGTTTAAGCAGAGATGAAAAAATGGGTTTGGAGAGATAAGTGGGACTCAAATCATGCAGAGTAATGTGAATCACATAAAGATGTTTCTCCTGAAGACTTCTGGTAAGGTGGAGGAATAGGCAGACAAGCCACACAGACCCTCTCCAACAAAGAAAAGAAAAACCAATTGACAGAGATACAGAAGATAATCCTGGAGCCCTGACTTTTGAAAGAAACTATATAGAAGTGGATTAGGCACCAACTAATGGAAAAACCTGAATGAAATGAAACCGGTAAAGTCAAAGCTGTTTCCCTCACCCTGGTTAAGGCAGATAATTAGAACAGATAGAACCCCAGATGGGAGTAGATAAGTAAACTTAATTACCCTCAACCATTTCCCCACCCCAGACCCTGGCTGTAGATGGATGAGTAAACACATAGGACTCTGGTTGGAGATAGATGAGTAAATACGATAAGTTCAGTTCCTTAAGAACTGAATGGAAAAAACATTCTTTCCTACTATTTCCTTAGGCACAGGTAATAAACGTGTCTTAGAAAACAACTTGAAAATTAACACTGGCCTGCAGACATGCGCAGTGGGGCAGAGAGGATAAAAGTTATGGGGAATTAACATTTCAGCCAATTGTCAACCATCTCACACCCAAATTCCTGAAATTTTTATGAATATGCATAACCCTCTCTTCTGAAACCTACAAAACAGTAATTCAATGGAGTTTCAGGGAGTCAGATCTGGTATGGAGGCACCCCTACTCCTTGCATTGCCACTTTGCAATAAATAATTTTCTCTCCTCTTACTCACTCGGTGTGTAAACTGTTTTGGCCTGACTGTGCACCAAGCAGGGACCCACGTTTGGTCCTATTTCAAAAACAGTGAGTACAGAGAGAGTCAGAGCTGTGGACTGTCAGCTACTCTGATGGGACCAACAGCCTGAATATTTCTAAGTGGAGTTGGGACCTGAGAATTGACCTAAAGATCAGCTCTAGTTATCAAAGGCTGCAGGGACAACTGAACTGGTGGCCTATGACTAGGAAGGGAAACAGCAAGGAGGGAGACTACCTGAGCTGTGAACTTTCCACTGTCTGGAGGGTGCAGCCATTTTGATTGTTTACACATGGCAGCCATTTTGATTATTTAAAGTGAACGAGGGTACAGCCATATTGAATGTTTATAAGTGGCAACCATTTTGGATATTTAAAGTGACTGAGGGTGCAGCCATCTTGAATCTTTACAAGTGGCAACCATTTTGGATTTGAAAATAATAGCATCCTCATTTGGATTCCAGAGACTTAAGAATGGGCTCTATTTGCAAAGGTCAGCAGGGACATCTGAGAGGCTGACAACAGAAAAGGAGACAGGTGGTGAGTGTATAAGTGCTGTCAACTAGTGAATAGAGGAGCACAGTACTCTGCTTGCATAGATAACATACAAAGAAAACTAAAACCATGGGCAAGTCACTCCAACATACAATCACCAATTAAATATAAACACAAAAATGTCACAATGCCTCAGAGACAACAGAAGATCACAGTCCACACAAAGTAGCAAGATAAAGCAGAAGAAACAAGGGACCAGGATATAGACCCAAAACACATCCCTGAGGAAGA
>NW_006921664.1:11437769-11439572 GCF_000298275.1 Orycteropus afer afer | reverse complement strand
ATAAACCTTCACATCAAAAAAGAGGACCGGCATAAATGTTCAGCAACTACTAAAACAATAGCAATGAAGGAAGTGATAGCATGATTCATAAACAAAACAAGCTCAGCATAGAAAATTATATGGAACAAAGAAATTGATACCATGAAAAAGCACATAACAAAAATGACAGCAACAAATTCATATTTCCCGATAATTACGTATCTGGCAAGGGACTTATCTCTAAGATTTATAGCGGAAGAGTGGATGACCAAACTATGGTACATACACATATTGGAACGCTATGCAGCACTAAAGAATAATGTAGAGTCTGCAAAACATCGCATGATATGGATGAACTTGGAGAACATTATGCTGTGTGAAATAAGTCAATCACAGAAGGGCAAATATAGTATTAGTTCTTTGTTGTGGATGGTCAAGGAAATATTTATATATGGAGAGAAACTTTTTTTGTTGGTTGCCAGGGGTGGGAGGGGAGGGAAGGGAACACTGCTCCCCCCAAAAAATGCATTGACCCATGTCACTTTAATTTTGTGTACTGTATATAAATTATATTTCAATAAAATCCATTTTTTAAAAAAAGGAAAAAGAAACAGTAAAAAAAAAAAAAAAGATGTTTCTCCTTTAAGCAGTCAGAAACAATTGAAGTGTTAAGCAGAAGGCTCATTATCCAGTGGCCTGATGGCTTAGTGCCTGGAGAAAATTGTACAAGAAAAATGGATGCAAAATTCAGGGGTGGGAGCAAAACTAACTGATATTTCAGAATTTCAAAATCATTGATCTTATTATTTTTTTTAAGAGAACAATGATAATGTGCTATAATACTGTAACAAAAAAGTAGCAGACAAGTTTGTTGAGAATTTTTCCTAAAATGGATTTATGATAAATCATCAATATTTCACAGAGAGGACTGTGTATGAGAGCACACTTCAAGGTTTTTTTGTTTTTTGCCTGTTTTTCCTGAATTAAGTTAGAAAACTGTATATGTCCTTTTGCACATTTCAAGTTGACAGTTAAGATTTTCTCATTGTAAATGTAAATAGTTGCAAAGGATATTAATATTTAAAAATAAACCATTGGAGGTGGAGACAAGATGATGTCCTGCTAGCACACTCAGCTCAATCCTTGTACAACAGAGATCTGGTAAAACTGAGTGAAATAGATACAAATAATGATCCTGTGATTCTAAGCATCAAACAAGAAGATAAAGAATTAGATTGAGTACTGTTTGGAAAGAGAAGTGAATGAGATTAGTAACAGTAGAGAAACAAAAGCTCAGGAATGGCCAAAGCATGGACATATTGAATAGAGACATAAGACATTGACAAGGGGGGTGGGGGAAATTTTCACAGAATTCACATGGCAATAGCAACACAGCATAGACAGATCAGGAGGAATTCAGCAGGACCATCCCCCTGTATTTTATTTTTTTTTCTATATTTTTTTTATCTTTTATTTTTATTATATCTTTGTTTCTTCTTCCTTCTCTTCTTGTCTTTGTTTTCTTTTTTTCCTTCTACTTCTTGCCCCATCCAACAGAAGGAAGGCATTAACTTGCCTCTAGTCAGCCACATCTATTTCACAGACTACCTCATCCAATGGACAAGCACCACCATCTGCTCCTACACCAATGGATCAATGACAAACAGGGGACTACACTTGTTCATTCCAACTCCATCTCTTCTTCAGGTCAAACTGAGACCCACACCCATATTACCATAAGTTATTCCACTAATACAGAGATACCTGGAGATACTTTGGGTTGGGCAATCTGCTTCCATAGTGATACCACCTCAGAAACCCAAG
>NW_006921664.1:11432541-11437669 GCF_000298275.1 Orycteropus afer afer | reverse complement strand
TGTTGTTGTTGTTGTTATGTGTCATGGAATCAGACACAAATCATAGCGACCCCTACTTAGGTTTCCAAGGTGGTATCACTACAGAAGTAGATTGCCCAACCTTACTTCCAAGGAGTGGCTGGTGGATATCACAGAGAAAATTGTTGAGGACTTGCTAGCAGAAAACTTCCCAATATCATGAAAGATGAAAAGATAAATCCAAGAACCTCAACAAATCCCATACAGGATAGATGCCAAGAGAAAATTACCATAATATATCATAATCAAACTTTCCAAAACCAAAGACAAAGAAAGAATCTTGAGAGCAGCTCAAGTAAAATGAAATGTTACCTAAAAAGGGCAACAAATAAGACTATGCTCTGATTTCTTGGCAGAAAAAAATGAAGGCAAGAAAACAATGGGATGACATATGTAAAATCTTGAAGGAAAAAAATTTCCAACCAAGAATTATATATCCAGCCAAATTGTCCTTCAAATATAATGATGAAATTGGGACATTCCAAGACAAACAGAAATTAAGGGAACTTATAATTTCTAGACCAAGCTTACAAGAAATGTTAACAGAAGTCCTTAGGACAGAAAACCAACAGTGGAGCACAACAACATAAGATAAAGACACATGACAACACCACCCAGAAACCAACCCAGAAAAAGAATTCTCAAAATGACAATAAGCTTACAAAGCAGATAATAGACAACCAGAGGCATCAATCTGTAAATGACAAGAACTGCAAAGCAGAAGGAGGGAATAAATGGATAAGTATAAAACTTCCATATGAAGAGGAAGTCAGGACAATGTCAATACAGAACAGACTGTTTTAAACTTAGGAAGATAAGAATTTACTATAGGGTAACCACAAAGAACATTTATAAACCTTCTAACCAAAAGAAGAAAGAAGAAAATCACAAGGATGTAGAAAACATAAAAACAACAATAATGAAGAAAATGGAAAGAAAACTTGGTAACAAAATTAATGTAGCACAGAAAAATATTTACAATAAAGAAACCATCAGCATCACAACAAAAAAAAAAGCACAAAAGAATGACAGCAATAAGTTCATACCTATCATTAATTATATTAAATGTGAACAGATTAAAAGCACCAGTCAAGAAAAAGAGTGGCAGATTGGATAAGAAAAGAAGAACCACCAATACACTGCCTACACGAGACTCACCTTAACATTTCCACACAAGCAGAAATTAAGGGAACTTATTACAGACCACCCTTGCAAGAGATGCTAAAGGGAGTCCTTTGGACAGAGAACCAACAACAGCAAACAACAACCAACCATTAACACACATGATGACATAACACAGAAACCAACCCAGTTATAGAAATATCCAAAGTAAAATAGCCTACAAGATTGTAACAGGAAATAAAAGACATCAATTGATAAATGAGAACAGCTTCAAACCAAAACAAGGAAAAAAACTGTGTAGTTACAGAACTTCTATATAGCAGGGAAGTCAAGACAACTGCAAGATAGAATGTACTGTTCTAAACTTGGGAAGAAAAATATAAATCAAATGGTAACCTCAAAGAAAAATGATAAACCTTCACATCAAAATAATGGAAAAAAAAAAAAAGAACAAGCACAAATATTTAGCAAATACTAAAACAATAGCAATAAAGGAAATAATAACATGATTCATAAACTAATTCAGCACAGAAAATTATATGGAACAAAGAAATTAGCAACATCATGAAAAAACACATAACAAAATGACAGAAACAAATTCATACTTGTCAATAATTACACTGAATGTCAACAGATTAAATGCACTACTCAAGAGACAGAAAGTTGCAGCCCGGATAAGAAAATATAACCCATCAATATGCTGTCTACAAGAGACACACCTTAGAGACAAAGAAAAAAAAATAAATAAAAATCAAAGGTTGGAAAAAGATATATCAAGCAAATGGCAACCATAAAAGAGGAGTGGTAACATTGATTTCTGATAAAATTGACTTTAAGACAAAAATCACTATAAGAGAAAAGGAAGGACATTATATAATGATTAAAGGATTGATTGAACAAGAGCACATAATAATAATAAATATCAATGCAACCAATGAAAGAGCCCGAAAATACATAAACCATAATCTAACACAACCAAAAAGACAAGTAGATCACTCCACAGTCATAGTAGGAGACTTTAATACACCATTTTCAATAAAAGATAGAACTGGAAAGAAATTCAGCAAGGACGAGGAAGAACTAAACAATACAATCCACCAATTTGACCTTATAGACATCTACAGAGCATGTCACCCAACAACAGCACAATATACATTTTTTTCCAGGGCACATGGAACATTCTCCAGGATAGACCATATGTTAGACCACAAAGCAAGCCTCAGTAAATTAAAAAAGCATTGAAATACCACAAAACATCTTCTCAGATCACAACATTATGAAATTAGTAATCAACAACAGGAAGACCAGGGCAGGGGTAATTAAAGACAAATTAAATAACACACAGCTCAAGAACCCTGGATAACAGAAGAAATAAAGTGTGAAATAAAAACATTATTAGAAACAAAGAATGAAAACACAACATACCAAATATGTTGGGATACAGTGAAAGCAGTACTCAGAGGTCAATTTATAGCACATAATGCATACATCAAAAAAGAAGAAAGAGCAAAGATCAAAACTGTGGTGGTTACGTTTGTGTGTCAACTTGGCTGAGCCTGGTTGAGTGGTTGGGTGGCTGGATGTAGTATTCCCCATGATGAGGCTGGTAATCAACTCCATGGTGGAATCTACTGTGAGCAGCTGAGTAGCTGCCTTTGGGTATGTGGTCTGCTTCCTGTATATAAAGAGAAGCCTTGGGGATAGTCTCTAGCTTATGGCAAGCTTGACCCCTGTATGTAGCCATGTCATTGTTCAGCAGCTTGCCATGCTCTGTCGACCTTGGGACTTTCAATGGCCTTGAGTTAATGACCTGCCTATGGTTTGGTAACATCAGGACTGTGCCTTTTTACTTGTCAGCCTTGGCCTTGTCAGTATCAGCAGCCAGTAGCTGTTTGAGTGAAGAAAAGCCTCTAGCTCCATTGGGCTGGCAGCAGGAGGCAGAGCTGAACCCCAAGGTTGAGGGACTTTCACACAGCCCCTAGAGGATGGCACTTTGAACTTGGACTTAAAGCCTCCAAACTGTAAGAGAACAAACTCCTGTTTGTTAAGGCTATCCCATTTGTGGCATATTCTTGTCAGAGCGCCACTAGGTAACCAGAACAAAAACCTTAACTGAACAACTCTAACAATTAGAAAAAGAGCAACAAAAGAATCCTACAATCTCCAGAAGAAAGGAAATAATAAAGATCAGAACAGAAATAAATGAAGCAGAAAACAGAAAACAATAGGGAAAAAACAAGACTAGAAGGTGGTTCTTTGAAAAGATTAACAAAATCAACAAACCACTGGCAAATTTAACTAAAGAAAAGAAAGAGAAGGTTGTAAATAATGTGAATAATAAAATAATCAATTGAAATAAAAAGGACAATAACAGAATACTATGAAGAACTGTAATCCAACAAATATGTTATTGTTGTGTTATGTGCCGTCTAGTCGGCCCCGACTCATAGTGACCCCTCCTTGGGTTTCCGAGGCAGTATCACTACAGAAGTAGGATTGCCCAACCCTCCTTCCAAGGAGTGGCTGATGGGTTTGAACCGCCAGCCTTCTGGTTAGCAGGCAAGTGTCTTAGCCACTATGCTACCAGAGCTCCCAAATATGAAAACCTAGAATAAATGGACAAATTTTTAGAAACACAAGACCTACCTAAACTAGTACAGACTGAGGTAGAAAATTTGAACAGCCTAATAACAAAGGAAGAAATTGAGCAGGTTATTAGAAAAACTCCACCCCTCCCCCTTTCCCTAAAAATGTCCTCTGCCAGATGACTTCACTGGAGAATTCTATCAAGTTCAGAGAAAAAGTAACAATTTTCTTACTCAAGCTGTTCCAGAACATAGAAAAAGAGGGAATACTCACAAATTTATTCTATGAAGCAAGCATAACCCTGATACAAAAACCGGGCAAAGATACCACTAAAAATGAAAACTACAGACAAATATCCTTCATGAATATAATGCAAAAATCTTCAAAAAAATTTAGTGAATAGAAGCCAACAATATATAGTAAATAAATAAATAATATGCCACGATTGGGCAATCCTGTAGTGATAGAGTCTTGGAAACCCAAAGAGGAGTTGCTATGAGTTGGATCGAACTTGATGGCAATGAGTTTGTGTTTTGGTTTGATGACCAAGTGGGATTCATACTAGGTATGCAAGGATGGTTCAGCATCAGAAAAACAATCACCATAATCCACCACATAAATAAAACAAAGGAAAAGAATCTCATGATCACATCAATCGATGCAAAAAAAAATAATTTGATAAAAATCCAGCACCCACTCCTGATAAAAAGCAAACTCTCAGTAAAATAGGAGAAAAAGGGAAATTTCTCAACATAATAAAATGCATAAAACCAATAGCTAACACTATTCTCAATGGAGAGAGACTGAAAGTATTCCCGTTGGCAATGGAAACCAGATAACCATGCCCTCTATCACTTTTATTCAGCGTTGCATTGGAAGTCCTAGGTAAGGCTGTAAGACAAGAAAGAGGAATAAAAGACTTTCAAATTGGCAAAGAAGAAGTAAAACTAACTCTATTTGCAGATGGCATGATCCTATACATAGAAAAAACAAGACACTCAGCAAGAAAATCACTAGAACTATTTGAAAGTTTCAGAAAAGTGACAAGATACGAGATCAACATATGAAAATCAGTTGGATTCCTCTACATTAATATAGAGATATCTGAAAAGGAAATAAGGAAAGCAATATCATTTACAATACCTACAAAAAGATAAAATACTTAGGAATAAATCTTACCAGGACAGAAAAAAATCTATACAAAGAAAACTACAAAATACTACTACAAGAAACTACATAAAAGAATTGGACAGAGACAGTGAAGGCAAACATGGGTATATGGATGGATAGATGGGTGGACAGGCTAAATGATTAGGTATGTCTATGAAATGGGGAGTGTATCCAAGAACATATATAGGGTTGGCAGGCAATGGTCCTATAAGTTTATGTGAATGGTCAGAAT
>NW_006921664.1:11397906-11417149 GCF_000298275.1 Orycteropus afer afer | reverse complement strand
CCGAAGAAGAGTTGATGCTTTTGAGTTGTGGTGCTGGCGAAGAATGCTGAAAGTACCATGGACTGCTAAAAGAACTAACAGATCTGTCCTGGAGAAAGTGCACCCAAAATGCTCCTTGGAAGTTAGAATGGCCAGACTTCGTCTCCCCTAATTTGGTCATGTTGTAAGAAGGGACCATTCCCTGGAAAAGGATGTCATGCTTGGTAGGGTGGAGGGTTGACGAAAGAGGAGGAGGCCTTCAACGGGATGGATTGACAAGGTGGCTGTGATGATGGGCTCAAGTACAGCAGGGATCATGGAGCAGGTGTGGGATTAGGTAGTGTTTCATTCTGCTGTGCGTGGTGTCGCTATGAGTCGGAAATGACTCGACGGCACCTAGCAACAACAACAAAACAATAGCAATGAAGGAAGCGATAACATGATTCATAAACAAGACAAGCTTAACATAGAGAATTATATGTAACAAAGAAATCGACACCATGAAAAAGCATATAACAAAAATGACAGCAACAAATTCATATTTGCCAATAATTACATATCTGGCAAGGGACTTATCTCTAAGATTCACAGAAAATGCCAATGCCTCAACACCAAAGGAATTAATAATCCAATTAAAAAATGGGTAGAAGACATGAATAGACACTTCCCAAGGAGGACAGTCAGGTGGCCAGTTAATACATGAAGAGATGCTCACAATCATTGGCCATCAAAGAGATGCAAATCAAAATAACAATGAGATACCGTCTCACTCCAGCACTGACAGCAAGGTTCAACAAGACAGAAAATAATATATGCTGGCAGAGATGTAGAGATTGGGACTCTCTTACTCTGCTGGTGGGACTGTGAAGTGATACAAACACTGTGGAAAGCAATATGGTGATTCCTTAGAAGGCTGGAATTGGAGATACCATTTGACCCAGCTATCCCATTACTAGGTATATATCCTAAATAAGTGAGAGCCAGAACAAGAACAGATATATGCACACTCATGTTCATTGCAGTACTATTTACAACAGCAAAAAGAGGGAAACAACCTATGTGCCCATCAGCAGAAGAGTAGATGATCAAACTAAGGTACATACACATAATGGAATGCTATGCAGCACTAAAGAATAATGTAGAGTCTGCAAAACACCGTATAATAATATGGTTGAACTGGGAGTACATTATGCTGAGTGAAATAAGTCAATCACAGAAGGACAAATATAGCATTAGTTCATTGTTGTGGAGGGTCAAAGAAAGGTTTATATATGGAGGGAACTTTCTTTGTTGGTTGCCAGGGGTGGGAGGGGGGAGGGAGGGAACACTGCAAAAAAAAAAAAAAAAGGCATTGACCCATGTCACTTTAGTTTTGTGCATATCACTGTACATGAATTATATTTTAATAAAATGCATTAAAAGAAAAGAAACTACATAAAAGAAGAATATGCCATGCTTATGGACAGGAAGACTGAGCATTGTGAAAATGTCAATACTGTCCAAAGCAAGCTATAGATTCCATGCCATCCCAATCGAAAATCAACGAACATTCTTTAAGAATATAGGAAAACCAATCACTAATTTTATACGGAAAGGAAAGAGAACTTGGACAAGCAAAGCATTATCGAAGAAGAAAAAAAAGTAAGAAGTCTCATACTCCCCTATCTCAAAACCTGCTAGACAACCACAGTAGTCAAAACAGCCTAGTAATGGTATGATAGACACACAGTCCAGTGGAACAAATTTGAGAACCAGAAATAGATCCATCGACCTATTGACAGCTGATCTTTGATCAAGGGCCAAAACTTATTCCACAGGGAAGAGAGAATCTCTTTAACAAATGGTGCTGTCAAAACCTGATATCTATTTGCAGAAATGAAAGAAGATCCATACCTCACACCATACACACAAAAAAAACCTCAAGATGGATCAAAGACCTAAATGTAGAACCCAAAACTATGAAGTTCATCAAAGATAAAATAGGAGCAAAATTAGGAGTCCTAATTTGTGGCATAAATTATCAAGCATACCCAAAATGCACAAACAGCAGAAGATAATCTAGATGATTGGGACCTTCTAAAAATTAAGTTCTTATGTGCAGTAAAAGACTTCTCCAAAAAGAGTAAAAAGAGAATCTGCCAATTGGGAAAGAATATTTGGCAATGACATATCTGACAAGGGACTTATCTCTAAAATTTATAGAAAACTTCAACACTTCAACAGCAAAAAGACAAACAGTCTAATTCAAAAATAGGCAAAGCATATAAAAAGATACTTCACCAAAGATGTTCAAGTAGCCAGCAAACACAAGAAGAAACGCTCGTGAACATTAGCCATTAGAGAGATGCCAATCAAAACAACAATGAGTCATCATCACCTTACCCCAGCAATACACAGAAACAACAAGACAGAAATCAACAAAAGCTGGTGATGGTGTGGAAAATTTGAACCTCTCACTCCCTGCTGGTGGGACTGTAAAACAGTGCTACTGTGGAAAATGGTAAGGTACTTCCTTAAAAAGTTGGAGTAGAAACACCATTTGATCTAGCAATCCCACTACTAGGAATATATCCTAAAGAGGTGAGATCTGTGACACAAATAGATATATGCACACCCATGTTCATTGCAGCACTATTTACAATAATAAAACATGGAAGCAATCAAAGTGTCCATGAATAGATAAATGGATAACCAAACTATAGTATATACACACAATGGAATTACCGTGCAGTATTAAAGAATAGGGAGCTCTAGTGGCATAGTGCCTAGGGCATTTGACTGCTAACCAGAAGGCTGGCAGTTCAAAATCACCAGCCACTCCTCGGAAGGAAGACTGAGCAATCTACTTCTGCAGAGATACTGCCTCAGAAACCCAAGGAAGGGTCGCTATGAGTCAGATCCGACTCTATGGCAGTGAGTTTGGTGGGTTTTTTTTTTTTTTTTTTTTTTTTGGTATTAAAGAATAATGAAGGAGCTCTGGTAGCATAGTGCCTAAGGCACTTGACTGCTAACCAGGGCTGGCGGTTTAAACCCACCAGCCACTCCTCGGAAGGAAGATTGGGCAATCTGCTTCCGTAGTGATACTGCCTCAGCAACCCAAGGAGGAGTCGCTATGAGTCGGGTCCGACTCCACAGCACATAACAGCAACAACAACAAAGAATAATGAAGCATCAGCAAATCACCCCTTCACGTGGATGAACTTGGAGGACATTATACTGAGTGAAATTAGTCAATCACAGAAAGGAAAATATTGTATGAGTCTGATATTATAAAAAGTCAAGGAAAGGTTTACACAGGGAAGGAAAATTTCTTTGTTACCAGGGATGGGATAGGAGGGAAGATGAAGTTAGGGAAAATAGATAGATAGTTAAGAGACAAGCGTTGATATCAGTAAAAGGAAAAGCAATGCAATAAAAGTGTGTGACCAGCATAATATCACTAAGGAAAAGGAAGACATAGAGAGATGCACAAAAGGCACAGACAATAAAGGTAGTTAGTATTTCATGTACAATACTGCATTATCAGTAATAGGAAACACTAATGTTCAGGTGGATAGGTAGGTAGAAAGGTAAGAAGATCACGTATGGATAGGCAAATGGGAATATACCTATGGTCATACATAGGTTTGGCAGACAATATTCCTACATATGTATCCATACATGCTATAAAAATGTCCATATGCAGTATTGGCTAACAGGGGGCAAACTTAGAATAACTTCTTAGCCACACTATGCACCTTGAAGGAATAAGTCACTGGGCCTGCAGGCTGGGGATCACAGTTGTGGGGGACGTCAAGCTCAACTGGCATAACATGTTGTTGTTGTTGTTTGGTGCCATTGAGTCAGCTCCAACTCTTAGTGACCCTATGCACAACAGAACAAAACACTGCCCAGTCCCACACCACCCTCACAATCCTTGTTATACCTGAACCCATCATTGCAGTCACTGTACCAATCCATCTCATTGAAGGTCTTCCCTTTTTTTGCTGACCGTCCACTTTACCAATCATAATATCTTTATCCAGGGAATGATCCCTTCTGACAACATGACCAAAGTAGATAATATGAAGTCGGGCCATTCCTGCTTCCAAGGAGTATTCCAGCTATGCTTCTTCCAGGAACACAGTACACAAAAATATTGTTCTAGCAACAGTGGTTGGAAAAGCTTGTGAGTAGCTATCTAAGGTGCAACTATTGGTGTCTTCTCGTCTGGAGCAAAGAAGAGTGAAGGAAATCAAAGATGTATGGAAATAGTCCAAAGGACTAATGGACCATGAGAACATCAGCCTATATGACCCTGAGACCAGATAAACTAGATGGTTCCTGGCTATCAATGCCAATCCCTCCAACAGGGACCTAAATTGGAAATCCTAGATAAAGTGAGAGAAAATATATGTGTGTATGGGTGTGTATATATGTATATACACACCCACACACACAACCAGGTTTACTGGTGAAATCCCCAGTCACCTTTTGGACCTGGAATTGAACTAGCTCCTGTGGCTTAACTCTCAAACAATAGACAGGCCTATGAGCTGAAAAAGTACACCAGGGAAATACATTCCTTAGAACAATCAACCACGGGAGATAAGAACGGCAGCATTTTCACAGGGAGAAAGTTAGGAGGGCAGGAATGCATAGGCAAGAAGGATACAGGGAAAGTGACAGGAGAGCTGTTAAACTGTGGGGGATGTAGTATGTGTCACAAAACTAAATGTGCATGAACTGCTGAATGCAGAACAAATCTGCTTTGTAAAGTTTCACCCAAATCACACAAAAAAAGTTTTTTTTAGAAAAAACCCAAACTGTTAGACAACAAAGACAAGCTAATAAAAAAATGAAAATAGTATCATTCTTGTAAATGTATCCAGAAGACTCTCAAACCATAGCAATTTGACATCTATTATGCTTTTTTTAAGAAGCTCTGGTTGTGCAATGGTTAAGTGTTCCATTGGTAAACAAAAAGTCAGAGACTCAAATCCACCAGCCCTTGTTGTTGTTATGTGCCATCAAGTCAGACCTGACTCATAGTGACCTCTCCTTGGGTTTCCGACACAGTATCACTATGGAAGTAGATTGCCCAACCTTCCTTCTGAGGAGTGGCTGGTGGGTTGGAACCTCCAGCCTTCTGGTTAGCAGTCAAGTGCCTTAGGCTCTACCAGAGCTCCTCACCAACCATTATGTAGGAGAAAAGACCAGGCAATCTGCTCCTGTAAAGATTTACAGCCTTAGGAAACTTTATGGGGCAGGTCTGCTGTGTCATATAGCACCTGTACTTCCTCAAAGATCATTTGTTCCTTCTTCTAGAGTCCATGATACATTCAATATTCACTGTAAATCAGGATTTACTTGATGACTCACAACAAAGTTACAATTCTGTTGTGTGAGTGCGTGTGTGTTGTTATTGTTGTTGTTGTTATGTGCCATCAAGCAGTTTCCAACTCATAGAGACCCCTCCTTGGGTTTCTGAGGCAGTATCACTACAGAAGTAGATTGCCCAACCTTCCTTCAGAGGAGTGGCTGATGGGTTTGAACTGCCAACCTTCTGGTTAGCAGTCAAATGCCTTAGGCACTACACCCCCAGAGCTCCCTACATATGTGCATATATGTATATGTATATGTATATATGTAACCAAACCAAACTCACTGCCATTGAGTTGATTCCAACTCACAGCAACCCCCTTTGGGTTTCTGAGGCAGTAACTCTTTATGAAAGTAGATTGTCCAGTCTTCCTTCTGCAGAGTGGCTGGTGGGTTTGAACCTCCAGCCTTCTGGTTAGCAGTCAAATGCCTTAGGCACTATGCCACCAGATATATATATATATATATATATATATGGGGGCTTGGAGGCTGTCTTTCACTTGGGTGTGGCTCTATATTAAGGCCAGGGCCCGAGATAGGTGGGCCTGTGTCTGGGAGCCTGCTTTTTACTTGGGGGTGGCTTTATATTAAGGTCATGGCCTGAGGTAGGCAGGCCCAGGACTTGGAGGATGCTTTTCACTTGGGTGAGGCTCTATATTAAGGCTGGGACCTGAAGTAGGCAGGCCTGGGACTTGGGGGCTGCTTTTTACTTGGTGGCAGCTGCATTTTAAGGCCAGGACCCATGGTAGGTGGGCCAGGGCTCAAGGGCTGCTTTTCACTTGGGGGACCTGTTTATTAAGGCTGAGGCCTGAGGTAGGTTGGCTGAGGGCTTGGGGGCTACTTTTTTCTTGGGGTCAGCTCTTTACTAAGGCCGGGGCCCAAGGTAGGCAAGTGCAGAGGAGTTAGGGACAACTAAGGGAGACGAACTTGTCTGTCAATTTGTCATACTGTGGTGGCTTACATGTTGCTATGAGGCTGGAAGCTATACTGCCATGTTGCAAAATGCTAGCAGGGTTACCCATGGTAGACAGGTTTCAGTGGAGCTTCCAGGCTAAGACAGACTAGGAAGAAGGAAGAAGCTATCCACTTCTCAAAAAATTGACCAGTGAAAACGTTATGAATAGTAGTGAAACACTCTCTGATATATTACTGGAAAACTTTATGAATAGCCCTGAAACATTGTCTGATGTAGTGCCAGAAGTTGAGTGCTTCAGGTCAGAAGGCACTCAAAATTTGACTAGGGAACAGCTGACTCCTCAGAGTAGAGACAACCTTGACGATATGGATAGAGTAAAGCTTTTGGGACCATTGGCTGATGTGGCATGACTCAAAATGAGTAGAAACAGATGCAAACATCCATTAATAATTGGTACATGAAGTGTACGAAGCATGAATCTAGGAAAATTGGATGTTGTCAAAAATGAAATGGAACCCATAAAGATCGATATCCTAGGCATTAGTGAACTGAAATGGACTGGTTTTGGCTATTTTGAATCAGACAACCATATGATCTACTATGCCAGGAATGACAAATTGAAAAAAATAATAGTGTAGCATTCATCATCACAAAGAGTGTCTCAAGATCTGTCCTGAAGTACAGGGAGCTCTGATAGCATAGTGCTAAGGCACTTGACTGCTACCAGAAGGCTGGAGGTTCCAACCCACCAGCCACTCCTCAGAAGGAAGGTTGGGCAATCTACTTCCATAGTGATGCTGCCTTGGAAACCCAAGGAGGGGTTGCTATGAGTCAGGTCCGACTCAACGGCACATAACAACAACAACCTAAAGTACAACACTGTCAGTGATAGGATAATATCCACACGCTTACAACTAAGATCAGTTAATACTACTATTAATCAAATTTATGCACCAAACATCAAAGCCAAAGATGAGGAAGTTGAAGATTTCTACCAACTTCTGCAGTCTGAAATTGACCAAACATGCAATCAAGATGTACTGATTATCACTGGTGACTGAAATGCAAAAATTGGAAATAAAGAAGAATCACCAGTAGCTAGAAAACTTGGCCTTGGAGGTAGAAATAATGTTGGAGATCTCAAGATATAATTTTGCAAGACCAGTGACTTATCCATTGCAAATACCTTTTTTCAACAACACAAATGGAGACTATGTATGTGGACTCCACCAGAATCAGATTGACTACATCTGTGGCAAGAGGTGATGGAGAAGTTCAATATCTTCAGCCAAACAAGGCCAGGAGCTGATTGTGGAACAGACCATCAACTGCTCACATGCAAGTTCAAGTTCAAGTTGAAGACAACTAAAACAAGTCCATGAGCCAAAATATGACCTTGATAATATCCCTTCCAAATTTAGAGACCATTTAAAGTATAAATTTGATGCATTGAACCCCTATGACTGAAAACAGGAGGAATTGTTGGATGACATGAAGAACATCGTCCATGAAGAAAGCAAGAGGTCATTAAAAAGACAAGAAAGGAAGAAAAGACCAAAATGGATGTCAGAAGAGACTCTGAAACTTCCCCTTGAGCAGAGAGTAGCTAAAGCAAATGGAAGAAATGACAAGATGAAAGAGCTAAACAGAAGATTTCAAAGAGCAGCTTGAGAAGACAATGCCAATTACTATAAGGAAATATGCAAAGACCTGGAGTTAGAAAACCAAAAGGGAAGAACATGCTTGGCAGTTCTCAAGCTGAAAGAACTGAGAAAAAAATTTTAGTCTCAAGTTGCAATATTGAAAGATTTTATGGACAAAATATTGAATGATACAGGAAGCATCAAAAGAAGATGGAAGGAATACACAGAGTAACTGTACTAAAAAGAATTGTTGAAGTTAATCCATTTCAGGAGGTGACATATGATCAAGAACCAATGGTATTGAAGGAAAAAGTTGAAGCTGCACTGAAGGAAGTGGCTAAAAACAAGGCTCCAGGAATTGATGGAATACTCATTGAGATGTTTACAGAAATGGATGGCCCACTGGAGGCACTCACTCAGTTATGCCAAGAGATTTGGAAAATGGCTACCTGGCTAACTGACTTGAAGAGATCCATATTTGTACCCATTCCAAAGAAAGCTGATCACAGAATGTGGAAATTATCGAACAATATCATTGATGTTTGTTGTCGTTGTTATGTGCCGTTGAATCGGACCCAACTCATAGCAACCCCTCCTAGGGTTTCTGTGGCAGTATCACTATGGAAGTAGATTGTCCAACCTTCCTTCCAAGGAGTGGCTGGTGGGTTTGAACCTCCAGTCTTCTGGTTAGCAGTCAGGGTCCTTAGACACTATGCTACCAGAGCTCCTATATCGTTGATAAGACATGCAAGTAACATCTTACTGAAGATAACTCAAAAACAGTTGCAGCAGTATATTGACAGAGAGCTTCCAAAAATGCAAGCTGGATTCAGAAGAGAACGTGGAACAAAGGATGTCATTGCTGATATCAGATGGATCTTAGCTGAAAGCAAAGAACACCAGAAAGATATTTGCTTATGTTTTATTGACTATGCAAAAGCATTCAATTGTGTGGATCATAACAAATTATGGATAACATTGAGAAGAATGGGAATTCCAGAACACTTGATTGTACTCATGAGGAACCTGTACATAGACCAGGAGACTGTCATTTGAACAGAACAAGGGGATACTGCATGGCTCAAAATCAAGAAGGGAATGCATCAAGGTTGTATCCTTTCACCATACTTATTCAAATTGTATGCTGAGCAAATAATTTGAGAAGCTGCATTATATGAAGAAAAATGTGGCATCAGGATTGGAGGAAGACTTTGTTAACAACCTGCAATATGCAGATGACACAACTTTGCTTGCTGAAAGTGAGGATAACTTGAAGCACTTCCTGATGAAGATTAACAACTACAGTCTGCAGTATGGATTACACCTCAATATTAAGAAAACAAAAATCCTCACAACTGGTCCAATAAACAGATTCACAGTGGATGGAAAAAGACTGAAATTGTCAAGGATTTCATATTATTTGGTTCTACAATCAACACCATTGGAAGCAGCAGTCAAGATATCAGATGACATATTTTATTGGGCAAATCTGCTGCAAAAGACCTTTCAAGTAATGAAGAGCAAAGACGTCTCCTTGAAGAATAAGGTGTGCCTAACCCAAGCCAGGATATTTTCAATTGCCTTTTATGCATGTGAGAGCTGGACAATAAATAAGGAAGACCGGAGAAGAGTTGATGCTTTTGAGTTGTGGTGTTGGAGAAGAATGCTAAGAGTACCATGGTCTGCTAAAAGGACTAACAAATCTGTCCTGGAAGAAGTGCAGCTGGAGTAAGAATGGCCAGGCTTTGTCTCACTTACTTTGGTCATGTTGTCAGAAGGAACCATTCCCTGGAGACTGATATCATGCTTGGTAAACTAGAGGGTCAACCAAGAAGGGGAAGGCCCTCAATGAGATGAATAGATACAGTGGCTGCAATGATGGGTTTGGGTATAGCAAGGATCGTGAGACGATGTTTCTTTCTGCTGTGCATAGGATCTCTATGAGTTGGAGACAACTCAACGGCACTTAACAACAACAATACACACATACACAAACACAGATATGCACACACACATATATAAATTGGAATTTGACTATTTAAATTTTTCTTCTGAGTTGAGTCATAATTTCAAAGCACAAATATATTTCATATTTTGATAAATAAAGTTTTAAACATTAGTCAATGTGCCTCCTATTAGTTCACATGTCCATAGAAGAATATTTACTCATGATACAATGTTTTGTGGCTTTGTTTGGTTGTGTTCTTACACTTTGGGGCAATGCACCACCCTTAAGATAGAGAATGAATGAGAATTTTGTCTTTCTTTTGTAAAGTGGGAGAAAGCCAGAAAGACACCTTTATGACAAGTACACTGTTATGCTTGTTAGGTGTCATGGAGTCACTTTTGACTCATAGCAATCCTATGTATGAAAAACAAAACACTACCCTGGCCATACACCAGCCTCACAATCGTTGCCATGCTTTAGACCATCAACTCAACCACTGTGTCAATCCATCTCATTGAGGGTCTTCGTTTAAGCCAACCTTCTACATTATCTAGCATGGTATCCTTCTCCAGGGACCAGTCCCTTTTGACAACATGACCAAAGTATGAGAGACAAGTCTGGCCATTCTGGCTTGTAAGGAGCATTCAGGCTGTATTACCTCAAAAAAGATTTGTTCCTTCTTCTAGAGGTCATGGTACATTCAATATTCTTTGCCAATATCACAATTCAAATGCATCAATTCTTCTGTGGTCTTCCTTATTTGTCTTCCCACTCTCACATGCATATGAGGCTTTTGAAAACACCATGACTTGGGTCAGGTGCTTCTTAGTCTTCAATGTGACATCATTACTCTTTAACACTTTGTTGTTGTTGTTATGTGCCGTCGAGTAGGACCCGACTCATTGTGACCCCTCCTTGGATTTCCGAGGCAGTATCACCACGGAAGTAGATTGCCCAACCTTCCTTCCGAGGAGTGGCTGGTGGATTTGAACCACCAGCCTTCTGATTAGCAGTCAAGTGCCTTAGGCACTACACTACCACAGCTCCACTTTAAAGAGGTCTTTTTTAGCAGATTTGTCTGATGCATTATGCTATCTGGTTTCTTGACTGTTGCTTCCATGCATGTTGATTGTGGATCCAAGTAAAATTAAATCCTTGACAACTTCAATATTTTGTCCATTTACCATGTTCCTTATTGGTGCAGTTGTGACTATCTTTGTTTTCTTTATTTTAAGGCATAATCCATATTGATGGCTGTAGTCTTTGCTATTCTTTGGTAAGTGCTTCAAGTCTTCTTCAATTTCAGTAAGCAAGGTTGTGTCATCTGAATATTGCAGGTTGTTATTGAGTCTTCCTAAAATTCTGATGTTGCATTTTCCTTCTTACAGTCCAGATTTTCAGATTATTTCCTCAGCTACAGATAGAATAAGTATGGTGAAAGAACCCTGACACATCCCTTTCCTGATTTTAAACCACAGAGTATCCCCTTGTTCTGTTCTAATGACTGCCTCTTCACCCATGTTCAGGTTCCTCATGAATACAATTAAGTGTTCTGGAATTCCCATTCTTCACAATGTTATCCGTAATTTGTTATGATCCACACAGTCAAATGCATCTTTCTGGTACTGTTTGTTTTCAGCCAAGATCCATCTGACACCAGCAATGATATTCCTCATACCATTCCCTGTTTTGAATCCAGCTGAATTTCTGCAAGTTCTCTGTTGATGTACTGCTGTAACCATATTTTAATTATCTTCAGCAAAATTTTACTTACATATGATATTAATGACATTGTGTGATAATTTCCTCGTTCTGCTGGATGACCTTTCTTTGGAATGGGCACAAATATGAATCTTTTCCTGTCAATAAGCCAGGTAGCTGTCTACCAAATGTCTTGGCATAAATGAGTAAGCACCTCTTGCACTGCATCTGTTAATTGAATTATCTCAGTGGGTATTCCATCAATTCCTGGAATCTTGTGGGTTTTTTTTTTTTTTTTGGCCAATTCCTTCAGTGCAACTTAGACTTCTTCCTTCAAAACCTTTGGTTCTTGATCATATGCTACCTCCTGAAATGGCTGAACTTTGACCAATGCTTTTCCGTACTGTGACTCTGCATTCCTTCCATGTTCTTTTGATGTTTCCTGCATTGTTCAATATATTGTCCATAGAACCTTTCAGTATTGCTACTTGCAGCTTGAATTTTTAATTCAATTATTTCAGCTTGAGAAATCCCAAATATGTTCCTTTCTTTTGATTTTCCAACTTCAGGTTTTTTCACATTTCATTATAATACTTTACTTTATCCTCTTGAGCTGCCATTTGAAATCTTCTGTTCAGCTCTTTTATCTGGTCATTTCTTCTATTCGCTTTACCTACTTTATTCAAGATCAAGTTTCAGAGTCTCTTCTGACATCCATTTAGGACTTTTCTTCCTTTCTTGCCTTTTTAATGACCCTTTGCTTTCTTCATGTATTCATGTGGGATATACTCAAGGTTGTATTTTGGCTCTCATGGACTTGTTTCAATTTTCTTCAGCTTCTACTTAAACTTGCATATGAGCAATTGATGGTCTGTTCCACAGTCAGCTCCTGGCCTTGTTCTGACTAATGATATTGAGCTTCTCCATTACCTCTTTCCACATATGTAGTTGATTTGATTCCTGTATTTCTATCTGGTGAAGTCCATGTTTGTAGTAACCATTTACATTGTTTATAAAGATATCTATAAAGAATAGTTGTTGGTTGTGCAAAATTCTATCATGAGCACTTCAGCATCATTTCTGTCACCAAGGCCATATTTACTGACTACTGATGCTTCTTCTTTGTTTTCAACTTTCACATTCCAATCACCTGTAATTATCAATCTACCTTAAGTGCATGTTTGGTCAATTTCAGACTGCAGAAATTTGTGAAAGTCTTCAATTTCTTCATCTTTGGCTTTAGTGGTTCGTGTGTAAATTTGAATAATAGTCATATTAAGTGGTCTTCTTTGTGGGTGTATGGATATTATCATACTACCTACAGTATTGTACTTCAGGATCTAGCTTGAAATGTTATATTTGATGATTAATGTGATACCAGTCCTCTTTATCATTCCCGGCATAGTAGACCATGTGATTCTCTGATTGAAAATGACTAATATTAATACATTTCAACTCACTAATGTCTAGGATATCAACCTTTATGCATACTTTTTCATTTTTGACAACTTCCAATTTTCCAAGATTCATACTTCCTACATTCCATGCTCTGATTATTAATGGATGTTTGCAGCTATTTTTTCCCATTTTGAGTTGTGCACCATCAGCAAATGAAGATCTTGAAAGCTTTACTACATCGCGTTATTAAGATTGACTGTACTTTGAGGAAGCAGTTCTTCCCCAGTCGTATTTTGAGTGCCTTCCAACTTGAAGGACTCATCTTCTGGCACTATATCAGAAAATGTTTCACTGCTATTCATAAGGTTTCAAGTGACCAATTTTTTTCAGATGTGGACCTTGCCACAGCTTTCTTTCTAATCTGTCTTAGTGTGAAAGCTTCACTGAAATCTGTCCACCATGGGTGACTCTTTTGGTATTTGAAATACCAGTGGCATAGCTTTCAACATCATAACAACATGCAAGCCACTACAGCATGAGAAACTGACAGACTAGTGGTGGAGTACATTCTTAGGTAGATCAGTTTAGAGGTGTGTATGTTAAAGATCTGAAAGTGATTTCTCCAAAACTTTTTCAGCTTATGTTCGTCCCATGGACTGCATTTGAGTACCACTAGTGGTAAGCACTCCATCTGAAAAATGTTTGCAATCCATTAATATGGTATAAAGAGAAGGGGAGACAAAACAAATAAAGCTTCTTTCAAAAAGTGGCAATAATATAGGGTTGGCAGACAATGGTCCTATAAGTTTATGTGAATGATCAGAATTCCCAGGTGTAGAGCTGACAAAGGGCACGGTTGTGGTCACTGCTTGGTCACAGCCAGCTACCCAGAGGGACCGAGTAGTTGAACCTGCAGGCTTGGGACCATAGTCGCAGGGGACATCAAGCTCAACTGGCATAACATACTATACAAAACATTGTTCTACCTCCTACTTTGGCGAGTAGCGACTGGGATCTTAAAAGCTAGCAAGCTGCCATCTAGATGCAACGATGGGTCTCTCCTCATCAAGAGCAAAGAAGAAAGAAGAAAACCAAAATTAATGGAAACAATCAGTCTTAGTGACTGGTACACCATCCGATCTGCAGCCTATACGACTATGAGACCAGAAGAACTAGATGGTGCCTGGCTACCACTGTCATCCACTTGGAAGGGATGTAGGAGATCCTTGATAGAGAGGAAGAACAATGTGGAACAAAACTCAAAATCATTTGGAGGAAAAAAAAAGAAGGTGGGGACCAGGTTTGCTGGTCCAATGGAGCCTGGTGGAACCACTGAGACTATGGCCCCTAGCTGCCCTCCAGGTCTGGAATTGAACCCACACCTGTGGTTTCCAGCCAAACAAAGTACAGGCATGTGAGTTAAACATTTACCTCAAGTAGACACATGCCCTGGAGAGAACAATCATGGAAGAAGGAAGGGCTGCTTATGCACAGGGAGACAGCTCAGGGGGCAGGAGAGTATGGAGGGATGGAACTGGGAAGAGGTAACTATGGGGAGGAAGTGGGAGGGGAGCTGTTGCATTGTGGTAAACTGTGGTCAATGACATGAGACAAAGTATATGTGAACTGCTGTATGGAAAGTGAATTTGCTCTGTAAATCTTCACCCAAATCTCAATAAATAAATAAATGGCAATAAGACCACAGAGAAGACATTTGATTTGTGTAAATCTCAGTTTCCATCAATAAAGTCAGTAGGGGGGACTGGGCTAATTTTTAAGATTCTTTCCATCTCTAAAAGTCCTCTGTTTCCACTGGAAATCTTTAATTATGATCAGAACATTGGGAAGAAGGCCACACATTCAGACAGAAAGGAAAAAGAAAACAGATAGCAATTGTATAGGTATTCAGGACACTACAAAGGAAGAGTTTGTGTAAATATTGATCATAAAACATTTTTTAAGAGTATTTTTTGTTTGTAAGAGCTCTGGTGGCATAGTACCTAAGGCATTTTGACTGCTTACCAGAAGACTGGTGGTTCAAACTCACCAGCCACTCCTTGGAAGGAAGACTGGGCAATCTACTTCAGATAGTAATTGTGTGGGTATTCAGGACCCTACAAAGGAAGAGTTTGGGCAGATATTGTCAAGAAACATTTTTAAGAGTGATTTTTATTTGTAGTTAGGATTTGTTTTGGGGTTAAAACCCTAGTTTCCCATTATTGTTTATGTGGTTGTTGGCAAATCAATCTCTTTGAGTTTTAAGTTCCTTGACTACTAAATGAGAATACCACTTACCTTGTACTTCTAGTGGTGATTAAAAGAGAGAATTATGCCTTCTTTGACTTAACATAATGTTTTCAAGGTTCATTCATGTTGTAGCATGTATCTGTACTTTACTTCTTTTTATTGGTGAACAATTGCATTGTGAGGGTATGCTACATTTTGTTTATTCATTCATCAGTTGATGGTCTTTAGATACTTTTTGGCTATTTGAATAATGATGCAATTAACATCTGTGTACACATTTTTGTGTGGAGATTTATTTTAGTATCTTGAGGATATATACGTAGGAATAGAATTTCTAGATCATATGATAATTCTGTGTATACTATTTTGAGGAATTCCTAAACTGTTTTCCAAAGTAGCTATACTTTTTTTTTTCACCTTTCCAACAACAATGTACAGTCTTCCAATTTCTCCATATCCTCACCAAAAACTTGTCTTTTATTATTATTATTATTATTACTGCTCTTATTATATTGCCATTCTGTTGTGTGAAGTGGTATCTCATTCCGGTTTTTATTTTCAAAGATACCACATCAGAAACTCAAGGAGGGGTTGCCAGGAGTCAGGATCAACTCAACGGCAGTGAGGTTTTTTTTTTTTTAAAGCTAATGATGATAAGCATATTTCTATATGTATATTGGCCATTTGTATATCCCTTGTCCATTTTTCATTTGAGTTACTTATCTTTTCATTGAGGAGGGCTGGTGGGACAATGATTAAGTGCTTGGCTACTAACTTGCTAACTGAAAGGTTGGTTTGAACCCACCCAGTGGTTCCATGAGGCAAGGCCTGGTGATCCGCTCCTGTAAAGAAAACCCTATGCAGCATTTCTACTCTGTCCCATGGGGTTGCTAAAAGTTTGCTTTGACTTGATGGCACCCACATTACTGAGTTGTAGCAGTTCTGTCTATTTTCTGATGTAAGTCTCTAATCAAATATACAATTTGCAAATATTTCCCCCATTTTCACGTTCTTGATGGTGTCATTTAAAGCACAAAAGTTTTTAATTGTGGTGAAGTCTAATTTATCTATTTTTTCTTTGGTCACCTGTACTTTTGATGTCACATCTAAGAAAGTTTTGCCTAGCCTAAGATCACAGGAATTTATTCCTATGTTTACTTCTAAGAGTTTTGTAGTTTCAGGTCTTACATTTAGCTCTCAGATCTATTTTCAGTTAACTTTTGTATGTGGTGTGAGATTGGGGTTCAATTTCATTCTTTTGCATGTGTTATTCAACCATCTGTTGAAAAGATTATTTTTTCCCCATTGGATTATCTTTACATCCATGTCGAAAATCAACTGATGACAAATATGAGGGCAAATCAATTTTTAAATGCTAATTTTAGTACTATTATTGTAATGTTCTGTAAACAAAATATGATTGACATTGTCTATTTAAAAATTATAGTAGAAATTATTTCCTTTGACCTGTATCACTAGTAATTCCTTTTAACAAGTTATATACCTTACTTATGAGAAATTTTACCAAAATTGCTTTGAATTATTCATGTTTATATTTTCTTCCATCAAATCTGCTGACATAATTAGTAACTTATTTTTGTTCTGTAGTTGAACTGAATCTCCTAAGAGTACATAAATATTCTTGAGAAATTAAAGATAAACAAAATATTTATTTACTCTAATAAACTATGTCCCCAGATGAATGAAATATTTATTTACTCCAATAAAATATGTTCTTTTTAGATTCTGACAAAATTCAATGTATTCATTTGATCTATCTCTGTAACTGAGGTATAGGTGACATAACTTATTTATAATACAACTCTGTGGTGGAGCATGATTGCTAATATTTGTACCAACCAATTCCCCAAATAATTATAAAAATTACTCTTGGACTGGCATCAAAAATAATTTCAATGTTTCTACTATCCCTGATCTATTGATAATGAATGCCAATAGGAGTGTGTTGAGATGGATTCTGAAGGTATAGTTAGGATTAGCAGGAAGGAGTGATGTCATCAAATAATGATACCCACCAAAGAAGTGGGGTGGGGGCATGAGTTCACTCTGTATTATTAGTGCCAAAGGGGCAGGCAGGCCACATCTTCTGACCTCCTCTAACCACATTAGAGGAAGACAGTATCACCATCAGCAGCCCAAGGCCTATTCCTGCGGGGTAAGACATGTTTCCACCCTCCAGCCCTCTTACATAACCTTGACACCAACCATTCCTCCCATGGCACCCACCACTCTTTATTGGGTTCAATAATTCACTGCAGTGGTCACACAGAACTCACAGATTTTGCAATTTATTAGGGAAGAAACAGACTACTATTCAAGTTCAGGAACACACTCAGTCTTTTTCAGCTGGTCATCTCTCAGCTGGCTGTCTTTCAGCCAACAGTATCTCTCAGTAGCACATCTCTCTCTCTCACCAGTGTGTGTCTCTCACATATCTCTCTCAGCAGGTGTCTCTCTCATGTCTCTCAGCAGCATGTTTCTCTCAGCAGCATGTCCTTCTCACCTGGCAATTAGAGAGACTCCCTCTATCTCTATGTGGGCTCCTTTTGAGCCTCAGAGAGTGGCCAAAGTAATCAAGCCTGATATCAGAATTTTATACACCTGAGAGAGAGCAAACTTCCCAAAAGATTGCTTCATGCTAGTGCAACAGAAATACACCAGGTGGATAACTTTAGCAATCAGCTACTCCGATGCTCATAGCAAAGTGGGAGTTACAAAGATTATGGCTAGAAAAGCCATACCAGGTAATTTACTACACTGCAATTAGGAATGTAATTTGGTTGTGATAGAATTGGAAAAAAGCAGTGGCATAAACAAATGAGTTTTATATTTCTAAGTCCAAGTTTAGTTTGATGGATGAACAATGTCCTCAGAGACTCAGCCCCTTCTATTTTCCCTTCACCCAAGCAACCCAGTGTGGCCTTGTCCCTTTCTAGAGACAAGATGGCTGCTTAAACCATGTATTGTATTTGAAGCACAGAAGTAAAAGAAATTAAGGGTGAAGGACAAAAACAGAAGCCAGCTAAATCAGCCTTCCATTACAAGGAGCTTTCACACTCCTGCTCACCCAACAGCTTCTACTTACATCATTGGTCAGAACTGCATAATAAGGTCATATAATCCTCTTCCACAAAGAATGCCAGCATTTGAAGTAGAAGGTCTCACACTGCCAGATCTCAAAACCTACTATTCAGCCACAGTAGTCAAAACTGCCTGGTATTGGTATAATGACAGACACATAGACCAATGGAATAGAATTGAGAACCCAGAAATAGATCCATTGACCTATGGTCAGCTGATCTTTGACAAAGGGCCAAAATCCATTAAATAGGGAAGAGAATGTTTGTTTAATAAATGGTGCTGGCAACACTGGAGATCCATTTGCAGAAAAATGAAACAAGATCTGTACCTCACACCATACACAAAAACAAAATCCAGATGGATCAAAGACTTAAATGTGAAACTCAAAACTATAGAGTTCCTCAAAGAAAAACTAGGGGCAAATTTATGACCCCTAATATATGGCATAAATTGACTATCAAGCATAACTCAAAATGCACAAACAGCAGAAGAGAAACAAGATGATTGGGACCGTCTAAAAATTAAATTTTATGTGCTTCCAAAGACTTCTCCAAAAGAGTCCAAAGAGAAACTACAGATTGGGAAAAAATATTTGGTAATGACATATCTAACAAGGGACTTATCTCAAGAATTTATAGAAAACTCCAACAATTCAATAACAAAAAGACAAACAGTCCAATTAAAAATGGGCAGAAGACATGAATAGACACTTAACCAAGGAGGATATTCAAGTGGCCAACAAACAAATGAAGAAATGCTCATGATCTTTAGCTATTAGAGAAATGCAAATCAAAACAACAATGAGATACCATCTTTCTCCAGCACTAGTAGCATAGTTCAACAAGACAGAACATAACAAATGCTGGTGAGGTTGTGGAGAGATTGGGACTCTCATACACTGCTAGTGGGACTGTAAAATGGTACAACCATTGTGGAAAGCAATATGGC